>NC_057764.1:4710252-4915156 GCF_010389155.1 Erigeron canadensis
GAGGTTCAGATATGCTAAAATTTTGTTTTGTCTTGAAACTGGTGCGTCTCTGCTCCCCCATCTCACATCCTGGACATGGCTTTTCCTTTTTGAAGGAGACAGAAGGTATCCCATCTGCAAGTTGTTTTCTGGACAGCTTGTTGATATTTTTGAAATTTAAATGGGACAACCTTTTATGCCATAACCAGTTTGTGTCTTCATCACCCTTGGTATAGAAACACTGCTCTGAAGGAGAGCTTTCCATATCCATTATGTACACATTCCCTTTTCTGGGAGCAATCAATACTACCTTCCAATCCTTATTAAATACGATGCCTTGAGAGATGTTAAATAATACCTGGTAGCCATCATCACACAACTGGCTCACACTTATGAGATTATATTTCAACCCATTTACATAAGCCACTAATCTGAATTTGACTTGACCATTATTCAGAACACCGTATCCCTCAGTCTTTCCAGAACCATCATTTCCAAAAGTAATGGAGGGTCCGTCTGAAACTTCAAACTCCTCCAACAGGGTCTTACATCCGGTCATTGTCCTGCCAGCAGCGCTGTCAAGATACCAAATATATTTCTTTCGATCGCCCTGCACATCCACCAGATTATTAGTTTAGAGGTTTGCGAACCCATCGACTGATGGGTTCTCTGGATCCACAAGGATGGATCCCAGCTGGTATCTGGTTAATTTCACTTTCAAAAATAGTGGGTTTTTCAGTAAACACCATTGAAACTGACAATTTTGAAACCTTTTTCTTTTTCTTGCCAATAGGTGTGCTCGATTTTTCTTTCTTGGAAAAAGGTTTTGTATTTTGTTTAGGGCCAGATGAAGTACCCACAAAATTGTTAATTCTTTCATTACAACTTTCAACTTGACGAGTCAGTAGTTGAAACTGACTCTCCAGCATTAACAAAATATTTTCTTCAGGTGACACCAAAGCCTTTCCAGTTGACTGTACTTTTGGCTTAGGTGGAGGAACAACATTCTTCTTTTTCTAAACTTGGGGTTCTTTAGAAGATGATTGAGGCAAAGGTTTATTCTGCTTAACCTTCTTGACTGGAGCATTCATCTGTGGAGCTCCAGTCTTAACCTTAGACAATTAAACAGGAGGAATAATACAAGTTTTGGGTGTTGTTGGTTCATCATAGATAGTGCTAGGTTTTAACACTTCACGCAATCGGTCAACAACAGGTATTAATGCAGCAGCATTAACATCACCCCCCAAATATGCACGTTTTTGGGAGGGGTACTGGTTACGTGCAGCATCATATGGTTTCTTGGTCTCAAGCAATGACTGGATAACATGTTTTTCTTTTTATAAAAGATTTTCCAGTTCTTCTTTTTTCTTGGACCAGTTGTTCAGTAACCAAAACTTGTGCTTTGAAAGCGAGTTCAATATCTTGCAATTCTTTTAACTTAGATTGTAAGTTTGTCATTTCAGAAAAATCTGTTTCAAAATTATTTGACATTTCTGAACGAACAGTTTCCACAAACATTAAATCAGAGTTTAGAGCTTCAGCAATGTCCAATTTTAATTCAGGATCAGTTTCTTTCTCATAATCTATTACCTTTTTAATGACAATGTCCACCCATCTTCCAGATGTGACATCTTCTTTCACCAGATGCTCTTCATCAGCTAGAGCCATGTAACAACAATCTCTTTCCTCTTCATCATCAACCGATGAGTCATCAGAGGGAACCCATTCTTCTTTTGCCACCATGCATTTATTATTATCTTTCTCTGCAGACATGAGAGCAATTTGAGCCTTAAGCTTTTTGTATTTTAATCTGTAGCTATCATCAGGCTTGTTATACGAAGTTGATGGACCAGATTGTGAGACAAACTGATTGGACTTGCACTCTTTCATGAAATGACCTTTTCTGCCACACTTAAAGCATGTCAGATTGGTCTTATCAGTGGAAGAACTGTGTGTATTGTGTCCAGTGGGTCTATTAGCTCTGGCTTTGAAACGGTTAAACGTTTTAGCCATCATAGCCATCAGATCATCACTATCAGTTTCATCATAATCTGAAGAGATATTATTCATGACTCCAGAATTCATTAATTCAAACATCATCTTTTTCATCGAAAATACATTCTCGGAAGACATTAATGCTGCACATGGTGGTTCAGTATGACTAACCACAAGGGAACTACTGGAAGCATGATTAATAGCATCTTTTTCTGCCTCAATTCTCTGGGCTTGATTCTCTTCAGTGAATCTGAAGGCTCCAAACAAAGATGACAGAGTATGGGAATGCAAGGTTTTACCTTGTCTCAAGACCATGATCATATGAGACCATTTTGAAGGAAGAATATCACAAAATTTTTCAAGAAGTATGTCCTTGTCCTTTTCTACCCCAACCTCTCTTAACTGGTTTATGATGGACATAAATCTGGTGTAGGTACCAGTTAATGATTCATTGGGTAGGGCAAAAAATGACTCATACTTCTTATTTAAAGCCGCTTTCCTGGTAACATAGTATCATCACCACCTTCACACTGGTTCACTAGTTCATCCCACATGCTTTTGGCACTGGGATAAAGCACTAGTGTGGGAATAAGAGCTTCAGGAACGGCCCCGAGGATCATGACTTTTAAGGTAGTGTCAATATTGACCAGTCTCCTTTCCTCTTCACACCAGTGTTCCTCTCTCTTTTCCCTCCCAGATCTTGCTCCAGTTGGATCAAGAAGTGGATTGAGAGGACTTCTAGGAATATAGGGTCCTTCATTTAAAATTTTAAGCATATTCCTCTCAATACCAGTAACATGTAATAACATCCTATCTTTCCACGTGCCAAATTTGTCACCATTCCCACTGAATTTGGGAACAGGAGTGTTTGAGTAGTGCACATGCACGTGTGGAGAAGCAGGAATAGGAGGTGGTGGTGGTGTATTATTGTTAGCATGGTCATTGGTTTGTTCAAATTCATTTATGGGTGGAGGTCCAGTGTTTAAAGGGTTTCCTTTTGTATTCTCTAGGTTGGCCATCGAGAGAATGCAGACTAGGCAACTATGTTAGCCTTCTGCTCTGATACCAATTGTGAAGTCCCTCACTCAATGGTTTAACCCACAAGTGTAGAATAACAACTCAAGTAATCACTAGATAGGACTAGTATTAAACGTCAAGTAAGCACTAGATAGGACTAGTATTACGATAAATATAAATGCAAGAATATATATAACGTAATACGTATTTAAGCAATATAAAGATAAGCAACTAAGTAAATGGTGAGACACAATGTAATTTTCAAGTGTATTTTATTTATTGATGTTAAATAAAATACAAGGTTGTTGCGGAACAAGATATTATAAAGTAAGTATCTAAACAACCTATGAATTACAAGTGATCTAATCTTTGCTAAATAAACTCTTTGATCGAAATACCTAAAGTTGTGAAGTATGACTGTTTAGATCGAGAGTATTTGAGCAAAGGCACCAAATTGCAAAAGTATGTAATTTGGACGAGGAAGTGACTTGGTATTTATAGGCAAAAAGAATAAATATAATATCCTTTTTGCCGTACAAATATGGTTACATGCATTTAAGGAAATTACTTTAATTCCTTAAAAGCATTGATCAAAGTACAAGAATAAAGTCACATGATAGTGACTTGTCTTTTAATTAGCCAACCACCTTTACATGCGTGTAAGGCTTTTAACAAAAAACAAATGGATTGTCCGGTTAAAGGCATGTAAAGGCATAAAGTCAATTCCTCGTAATCAGTGTTCAGACTTGTAAGGTCTAGAACACTGATAAGGACTTCAGTCAGGAGATCTGGTAAGTCTTCCAGTGAGCTCCGCTATTTGTCAGACTTATTTCTTCAGACTTCAGTCTTCGACTTCAGTGAGAATGTTCTTCAGTGGAAAGATCTTGACTGGAGTGAAGTCCAGTGAACAAATCTGGTAGAATCCAGATTTCTATACAAGTAAGTTGTTCACTGGTCTTCACATAATTTCTTGACAAATCTTCAGAGGGCTCCAGTAGTCACGTCTGGAGCGAGTCCAGTAAATCTGGACCTAACATGACGGATCAGATAAACCAGACACAGCTCCAGATTGCTTACTGCTTATGGAATGGGTACAGGGTGGACTTTGCCCAGATCTTCTTTAATGATCTGGTGGACAGATTGAGGGTCAAAAGCAGGAAGGCCTTCATTCCATACATTCGATTTATGTCCATCATATTCAGAAGGGCCCTGAAGAATGAGTACTCTGTAAATTACAACTCATTTTTCAATGTGTGAATATCTGAGGGACCTCAACCAGTTGACCTCATCTCCTACTGAGGTCGACATTCCATCAGTGATGCTCTATCAACTCAGAATTCAAGAAGATGCAATTGCATCATCACCTGATGAGGAGGTTGCTGGTGAGCCTCATAATGATGAGGAAATTGTTGATGATGTTACTACTGAAAGGGTGCAACCTATTTCCCAGATCGCTCCAGATCTTCAGCAGCATGGTGTGAATATTGTTGAAATTCTACCTAATCCCACAAGGCCAAGGAATAGAACTCGTTGTCTTAGGAGAGACGGAGTTCTAGTATCATCCCTTCCAGAATCAACTCATTAAGATTCTGGAGAAATTGGTCAGGAAACTGCCCCAGAAACCACTTCCCCAGTACGAGTAAAAGGAAGTGGTGAAGAAGAAAGAGGATCTTGATCACCTCTTGTCATTCCAGTGGCAACTGCTGAAAGTGGGGACATCATAGGTGTTAATGGGTCCCTAAT
This sequence comes from Erigeron canadensis, assembly GCF_010389155.1. Taxonomy (NCBI): domain Eukaryota; kingdom Viridiplantae; phylum Streptophyta; class Magnoliopsida; order Asterales; family Asteraceae; genus Erigeron; species Erigeron canadensis. The sequence continues at coordinate 4,714,987 of NC_057764.1, forward strand.
TGTTGAAGAAGTTAAGGGGGAACAAGTTAGGCAGGTGGAAGGAGATATGTTGGGGTGGAGAATGTACAAGTAGAGGACCAGGCAGGTGGAACCGGCACAGATTGGGATATGGTTGATTCTCCACTGTCTGAGGATAATGATTTTGATGTGAATATGAGTTTTCTGGGAGAAGAAGAAATTGATCGCACCATCCACTCTGTCTTCCAGTCAATTCTATCTGATATTCCTCCTCCACCCCCAGAAAATACACCAACAACCCTTCCAGAACAAACAACAACAACTCTTGAATCACCTTCTGCACCAGAAATTCAACATTCTGAACCACTGGTAGTCACCCAACCAACTGAAAATATCACAAGGGTGTTGCCAGTATCATCAATCACCAGAATCACCAATCCTTCCAGTAGTCTCTCCTCTTCTTCTTCAACCGAGGTCCAAAGCCTTTTTGATAAGGTGGCGGACCTGGAGAGATCACTTCAGGCTTCTTCTCAGGTTATTTCTGACTTCAAAACTATAATTTCCAATAATCTTAAGTCAGAAATGAACATTTTTGCTGGAAATGAGAAGATAGTCTTTGAGAAGCTAGATAAACTTGTCATGGCAACAAATAGAAATTCTGAATCAATACGAGTTGCAGTCCAGGGAATCAAGGGGGATGTGGTAAGAAGTGTTCAGACTGCCATTCAAACTGAAGTTGCTCAACCTCTCGCAAGTCTGACTGGTGATGTTCAGAATTTAACCACCAGAATAAGCTCTCTGGAGAGCAGGCCAACCCTGGAGAAAAACTCAGTGGTCAGCACCCTCAGTGATGAAGTTGTTAGGAAGTTCAGAGGCAATTTGTTGAAAGAAATCACTGAGGAGGTGTCTGAAACTCTCCTTAGAAATCTCCGAGATGGGTTGTTGCCTGAAGTTATGAAGATGATTGACGCCCAGTTGCCTTGCCACTTTCCTCAGGATCTTGAGATAATCAAAAAGGAAATGATGCAGTTGAGGAAAACTGTAAACAACATTGCTCCAATGTCTGGTCGAGCATTTGACTCTGCTGACAGACATAAACTGGATCAGGTGTGGAATCATCTTCAATCTGGAGATGCTTCCAAGGGGGAAGGTTCTAGTTCTGGTATAGAGAAGGTTGTTGATCTTAAGAAGAAGATTGAAGTCTGGAAGAAGGTTATTGGAGAAGATGTCACTGGTACTGAAGCCAGTGGACAAGTTGATGAAGAGGCTGCTGGTACTAATGCCAGTGAGCCAGTATTTGAAGAGTTCCCAGACATCCCTACCACAATGAAAAGTCTCAAAAGAAAGAAAGTGGTGTCTAGGGAACCAACAGATGAAGCAGAAGAGGAATATGTGTCTGCTGATGAGGCCAAGGCAAAGAGACTGGAGCAAGAGTGCATCTTAATTGAAATTTTCAAGAAGAACTTAAATGATTACTTGATTACTCACCAGTTAGATATGGCCAGGCATGGGACTTTGGATTCTTACAACGCTGGCAGGTTGGGCGTACAAATTGAAGTTTACAAAAAGATGAAGGATGATCCCAGGCTGAAGAAGTGTCTGGATGCCTTGGATGACGTCTATATTCGATCCATGTATGCTCAGGATGAACAAGTATATGATTCTGAAATTTATGGTGTGAGCATACTGGATCTTATTGCCCAGAGAAGAGAAGAATTGAAAAATCTCCAGCAACAAGTAAGGAGTAATGCAACTGCTCTGGAGCATGAATATAGGAAGAAGGTTAAGGGTTTGCCCAAGGCACCAGCCAGAAAATCCAAAGCTGCCAGAGATGCAGATCTTAGCACCTTCATTCCCTTGAACACAACTGAAAGGATAAACAAAGAAAAATTTCAATAAGTTGTTGAACAGAGAAAAGTGTCCAGGGAAGTGGATGAAATGGTGAAAAGGGCTCAGACAAAAGAAAAGTATGAACATTTGTCACAATTTAGAGCTGATGTCCGATCAATACTGGGTGCTGAGATCCATCTGGAAGAAAATCATGACAACTTCTCTAAGTTCCATGTCAAACTCTTCAAAGAAGGGAACTTTACTGATGAAAGAAAAGACACCTCAATCAGGGCTTTTGGGTGGTCAGAATTAAGAGAGATTGGTCTTTCATTCAGGGTAAAGATGTCTCCCAGGATGTTAAATACTTTATGAAGAGGATTGGAAAGGAATGGATGAGGAAGGAATTGATGGAGATGGAGCTGGGCTTAAGGACTTCTCTTACTACGTCTTCATCTCCAGGTGTAAAGAGGAAGGCCACTGAAGAGCCAGCTGGGCATGCTGAAAAGAAAAAGGCCTGACTCTGATATTGTACTTATATTTATTTCATGTTGATGAAATTTTAACTTTCCTCCAGTTGATGTCTATAGATATAAGTTGCAATTCTCTTTTTTACAAGTACTTATCCAGATTAAGTCTAGAAATTAAAATGTATAAACTGGGAACACTAATGATCTATAAAGTGGCTCTCCAAATATTCAAATTAGACTTAGTCAAATTTTTCCGAGGATTCTTCAAGCACAAACTTGTATAGATAAAAGCTTGAAAATCCTTGCATAATTTCTAAACAAATAGGGGGAATTTGTTAGGTCCAGATTTACTGGACTCACTCCAGACGTAACTACTAGAGCCCTTTGAAGATTTGTCCAGAAATTATGTGAAGACCAGTGAACAACTTACTTGTATAGAAATCTGGATTCCACCAGATTTGTTCACTGGACTTCACTCCAGTCAAGATCTTTCCACTGAAGAACATTCTCACTGAAGTCGAAGACTGAAGTCTGAAGAAAGAAGTCTGACAAATAGCGGAGCTCACTGGAAGACTTACCAGATCTCCTGACTGGAGTCCTTGTCAGTGTTCTAGACCTTACAAGTCTGAACACTGATTACGAGGAATTGACTTTATGCCTTTACATGCCTTTAACCGGACAATCCATTTGTTTTTTGTTAAAAGCCTTACACGCATGTAAAGGTGGTTGGCTAATTAAAAGACAAGTCACTATCATGTGACTTTATTCTTGTACTTTAATCAATGCTTTTAAGGAATTAAAGTAATTTCCTTAAATGCATGTAACCATATTTGTACGGCAAAAAGGATATTATATTTATTCTTTTTGCCTATAAATACCAAGTCACTTCCTCGTCCAAAACACATACTTTTTGCAATTTGGTGCCTTTGCTCAAATACTCTCGATCTAAACAGTCATACTTCACAACTTTAAGTATTTCGACCAAAGAGTTTATTTAGCAAAGATTAGATCACTTGTAATTCATAGGTTGTTTAGATACTTACTTTGTAATATCTTGTTCCGCAACAACCTTGTATTTTATTTAACATCAATAAATAAAATACACTTGAAAATTACATTGTGTCTCACCAATTACTTACTTGCTTATCTTTATATTGCTTAAGTACGTATTACGTTATATATATTCTTGCATTTATATTTATCGTAATACTAGTCCTATCTAGTGCTTACTTGACGTTTAATACTAGTCCTATCTAGTGATTACTTGACTTGTTATTCTACACTTGTGGGTTAAACCATTGAGTGAGGGACTTTACACATCAAGATTCTTCATTCGGATTGAGGTGGGAAATACTTAATCAAAAGTTTAAGGATCATCAAAAAGCTTGTGGATTTATCCAAGAGCTTACTCTTATATAAGGGTATATGTGAAAGGAAAAATCGAACCTTATTGAACATTGTGAGATAAACGATGAACCTTAAGACTCTTCCATTTCATTTTGGGATTATGCTCTAGAGATTGCTGCATGCATTCTCAATATGGTTCCAACCAAGAAGGTTGACAAGACACTGCATGAATGTGGTGTCAAGTGCATCTTAGTAGGACACCTAAAGGAAACAATGGGTTACTACTTCTACTTTCCTACAGAAAAAACCCTGTCAAGGTATCTCGATTTCCTGAGTTCCTTGAAAGGAAACTCATATCTTAAGAAGACAGTGGGAGGATAATTGAACTTGATGAAACTCAAGAAGATGTGTCAACTTCTGAAAGCACTAGAAATCTTCAACTTGGGGGGGGGGGAATGTTCAAAAAGATGAATCTCTAGGTGAACTACAAGTTAAAGATGAAGCGATTCCAATTCATAGGTCTTCAAGGACAATACGTGCTCGTGAAAGATTAAATCTTATGGTTGAATCTGAAGAACACGTAGTGGGAGATTTGAATGAACCTCCTAATTTCAATGCTGCATTATCGGATCCGGAGTCCGACAAATGGCTTGAAGCACGGTGGAATGCTTTGAACTAAAAGCAAACTACAGTTCTATGTATGTGATAGAGTCTGGGTCTATTGCCGTCTCAGAGAGACGACGTAAAGGTTTTCTGGATTAGAAAGTTTATTTTTAGATTTTTACATGATAATCCTCAAAAAACACGCCTATGGATCTGTACTATGATAATTCGAGAGCAATTATCATTGCCAATGAACCTGAGGTTCAAAAAGGTGTCAGACATTATCTAAGAAGATATCACTACGTTCGTGAGCAAATCGAATCGCGTGAAATCAAATTACTTAAAGTTCACACAAATTATAACTTAGCAGATCCTTTTACAAAGGCATTGTCGAAGGGAAACCTCACTAAGCATGCCGAGGGCATTGGTCTTAGATATTGCTAGTTATATCATGTAAATTTATGATTGGTATTTGGATAATGGGATGTTAAACAATTGTTATTTTCAATAAATGAATTTTTATACGCGGTATAAGAAATTTCATTTTATAATAATTGTGTCCTATATTTGCATCTTTAGATCCATGAATATTTAAAATATTCTAAATGTCTATTGTCGATTAATTATATGGGAATCTGACTAAAGTAAGACAATTGTTAGAGATTGGTGAAAATATTTGAGGGAATATTATGAAGATGATGGATATCGTACCAAACTCACATGATATTCAAAAGGTGAATATTGGACTTACCCCACTTAACGAATTTCCATTTTATGGATCCGCGTCATTAAATGAAATTCGTGAAGTTACTTTATTTATCCTTTGACTTGAGATACAAGTGAGTTATGCATGTGTGGATTGTATTTTTAGATATAGTTCTTAACTGTCCTGAACAAGGTAGTAATAAAGGGTTATTTTTAGAAATGTTAAGAAATGACATGACCAGACACTTGTAGTCAATATAGGATTTGTTCCTTCAATTTGCAATTGAAGTATGATACCATTTGGCGCCCTCATTAATTAATTTAAGATGTTTGTGTGGCCACACCGAAATGAACTCAAGAGGAAGTCTAGACTAATTTGGTAATCTTGATTAATTGTAAGAGTGAGAAACATAATCGTTAATTTATGAAATGACATTGATCCATATTCATAATTAACAAGGGTATCTGTAACACCCCAATATTTTAAGGTAAAAGAAATTAACCCTTTTCATAGTTTTAACATTAAATTAATTTCCTAGTATTTTGTTTTGAGTTAAGAGGTTAATTTAGTTGGAACTTTAGTGGCTAGCGGGTATTTTTACCCACAAAATATGTTATGGGACGTGGCTAGCAGGGAGAAAAGCCAGCCACCAAGCTTGATGATTCATGTTTTCCCACTAAACTTCCACTCATCCTTTTCACTATCTTCTTCCTCTAGTTCTTCTTCAAATCCATGCAATAGAAACTCAAATTAAAGAATTTTAATCTTAGAACAATAACGATAACCATCTCCAATTGTAAAAGAAATTGAAATTGAGGGTTGTGAGGAAGTGGTGGTGGCCGAAAATTCTAGGAAGAAAAAGGGGAAGAATTGTGATTTGATAACCCTAATTCCTTGTCTCTCCTTCTTGAGGTAATGATTTCCATAACCCTAATTCTATTTTTTATTAAAATTTAGGGTTCTTAATCTTAGAAATTGGGGGCTTTTGCTATTGGAGATTTTCAAGTAAAACCTTAACTAAATTTGATTGATAAATGGATAATTGATTGAAAGAATTGTTGTTAATGAAAATCCCCCTTGGTAAGAATCTCATGGTGTTTGACTAGTGATTATAAAATAAAGCTTTATTTTGAGAATTTGGAATTGTTGGGAAAGTGTTTAGTAACCAAACACCATAATCTTAGAATTGTTGAATGCAAGTAGATGTTTGTAAGAAGTTGAGTCATGGAACTCATAGATGATATGTGATTATTCTTGTATAGGTGTTGAAAAATAAATTGTTGAACTTGTAGCCTTATAGTGTCAAGTAGCCAAATTGAGGTGAGTATATATGCATATAATCATGTTCTTGTTATTAGAGGTCATAGGTAGGTAAATTCCTATGACCCATTTGTTGATTATTTTGAGAACTAGTAGGTGGGTAAATTCCTACTAGTCTTATTGTATGCAAGAGCTAATAGATGGGTAAATTCCTACTAGCCAAATTGTCCATGGCCATGTTGAAAATTGAATGTATGTTGTTCGATTTGTATGAAAGGGCTAGCTTACTAGGCTTATATGGTGCTTGATGCACAAAGTTGAAATGACATGATTATGATTATATGTGTATGCATTCACTAAGCGTATCTTACATTTTAGTTGTTTAACTCTTTTATAGGAGTTGGTAGTAGCAAGGGTAAAGAAGCGTTAGAGTGAAGATCAAGTTGAAGGTTCTTGCCATCTCAAAGGTTGGCATATGGGTAACTTGGGTAGAATGTCCCTTTTGTACTTATGGCTCTTGATATAAGTTCTTTTGGTTAATGTATTTTGGTACATTTCTGGAAATTTTAGATTACGGTGGAATTGTAAGTTGTTGGAAGAAACATGTACATGATTTGGTGATTATCCAAGATGGGTAATGACCCACTTGTGAAACAATGTTGTTGTTGATAGTTCATAGATGGCAAATCTTTTTGCAAAGATGTTTTTGTATGTCTCAAAATGTTTAGTTTAGCTTTTGAAAAGTTTAGATGTGAAATGATGTTTTGAAGTTTGAGGTTAAAATCTTTGTGCAGGAAAAATGGATTTTTCTCAAAAAGTTCCTGTGCAGTAAGTCCCACTGCGCCTCAGTCCTGACTCACTGCACTGCAGTGGGCTTTTGGTCAGTTTAAGTCGTAGGTTTCCACTGCGCCGCAGTGGGTGTGTTTTACCTCACTGCGCCGCAGTGGTGGTCCTGTAATAAATATAAAAAAAAAATTTATTGGACTTCTATTAAAAAAGGTTTGGGTTCTTACAGTATCTGAACAAAAGGATATTAAAGACTAAATTATTTCACATTGGCAAAATTTAAGAAACTATTTTTAAATATTTCCGGGAGCATTGGCGTGTTGCTAGACGCTAACCAATGTTATTGCTTTTATGATAACGTGCTCAAGTGGGAGCTGCTGGAGTGTGATCATGTTATAATAAATCGCATGTCCGAAAATTATTTAAGCCTACAAGGTCACACAAAATAACACGTAAACTCTATGTTATTAATTAGTATATTAAAGTAATATATTAATTAGTATAATCACGAAATAATTAATAAACGATTATCTAAATGTTTATTAATGAAAAAAGATGGACTTAAGTAAAAATTAGGAATAAGGAATGTTTCTTAATTACTTAAGGGGAGACAGTTTTAGGGTGGGTTTTGTAACCCAACACAAACTTGTTCATCAAGTTTACTAACCCTAAATATTAATCATATATAAAGAGGGTTACGGATTATTATTTGTAATACAAGGCAAAACCCTAACAAAATAACTCTAAAATATATACGATTTATGTCTCGGTCGAAATTAAAAAAACAATAGCATTACGAATTGTGTTCCACTCGTGGAACTCACATAAATCAATTAATTAATGTCATAGCTTAGCATTAATTATGGTCATGATTTTCTTATTTGATGGCAATAGTTTTTAACACAAGTGGTTGTGAGATTCGTGATCGGGTACTAGCATACATCATAGGGGTGTCAAGTGTGTGATTGTAGAGGGGTTTTCCTTTAGACCCTAAATAATAATAATCTTATTATTAAAAATAATATTATTGGAAGCTTTGTGCAAAGGTACACGTTTCAATTCCCTTCTTTATTAATTAATTTGATTGCATATTTGTTTCGATTCTTCCGTTACACTTTACTCGTGATTAGATGTATACATTCTAACAATAGCATTATGGCAACTATTAGATATCCTAATAACGAACTATTTTTGTGGAATTTGAAAATCTCAAAGAATTTGAATTCTTTAGGGTGAATGGTGTAATCGGTTGTTTTCACCGGTTCATCCATCGACACATTTTGACACATCGGTTTCTTTACACCTTATTTTTCGGCACTTTTTGGTTTTGGCAAAAAAGAGACAAATCAGCCCATGCACCGATAACGTTGACACAGTTTTTGGTATATGTTTTCCTTTAATCTTTTGTGATTAACCTTTTTGGCACAATTTGGTTTCCATCTTAAAGGCCAAATGTCTCTATCCCATTGATTCTCAAAATTTGATAAAAATTAGTCTTTGAACAAAATTTATTGTTTACTTGTTCGAATACACCCTTCATCCTTATAAGAACACAGCAAAAATAAAAATCTATAGAAACCAAACCATGTGTATATTTTGACTGAAAATAAAGGTTTAAACCCGAAAGTTTTGTTGCCACTAGTTAGTATTGTCAATCTTGGCAAAAAGCAAGGCAAAGAGTGTGCAACTTGAGGACGCAAAGTCAGTCAACGCTTTTGACATCTCTATCTAATAAATTGTTCAAACAAGAACAAAAGGTCCTAAAGTGGATACATACTACGTCACAACGAATCATCCTCATTATATATACAATTTCTAAGTATCATCCTCATTATATATACAATTTCTAAGTAAGAATATCTTTAAAGCTACAAGACATGTTAGAATTGATCACTCCCGTTAATATTATAAAATCCTTTGAATGATCAGTTTTGATGTTTCTCTATTAAATCCTGAGTTGAAATATTGTTTGGTGAAAAATATCATCTACACTTGGCTGTTTGCTACAATAATTTAAGTGGAACACAAATGAGTCGACTAATATCAGATATTTGATACCCATTTGACTATTTAAGTGAGACATTTCATAGATCTATTCTTGGCTGATACCAATTTGTTGAATTAATATATCGACAGAGTTAGTACTATTATAAAGAAAATGATAAATTCTTTTAAACTATCCTCTCAAAAATCATCTTAACTATATGATCATCAGAGAAATTTTAAACTATTTATTAGGAAAAACAAGCATTTCAGATATTTCTTAATGACTAGCTAGATGGTCTCCGCCGTCTGACCCCTCAACCATTGTTCCATACCAAAAGATAGCTTTGTATCGGTTAAGTTCACGAGTTGGAGATAAGCGGACTCGAACCGCTGACTGCTGAGTTATAAAATACCCGAACCCCATTGTGTTGCGATTGATTCAGCCAGTCAAACATAACTGTTCTAGCATTTCCGTTCAAAAAAAAAACCATAACTGTTCTAGGCGGGGTGGGACGCCCACCTTCGAATGACGACTTTCGTCTCTGTTGTCTCACAGTAAAGCTTAAAAGTCGTTCGAAATAGTCAAATACATGGCATTTCCACGATTAAATGATATTTCATTTTGATTGTTGCCAAATAATGAGTATCCATTCAATAGAATGAACATTCTAGCTAATAGTAAAAGACCACTTAGATCAAAATAGCATTCACAGAAAAGTTCTAAAAATCCTTATAACTATATAATCAAGAGAAAAATTTTAGACTATTTATTAAGAAGATATATCATTTCCCTCATTATCAATATAGATAATATGACTTATATAAGCCAATAACTTTCTTTGCTTATCGCACATAATGATTTGCTTATCATGTTGCTATGATTTTTCTTATCGGCATATTATTCTACTACTCCTGCATTATACGAATATCTAAGATGGAACACAACAATCTCGAAAAACCCATATTAATCCACCAAACCACCCTCATAAATGTAGAAAATAGGTCAGACTCGAACCCATGTGGATTTCCAAGGTCAAATATAGTCGCCATGTTTATGATTCCTTTTAAGATGAATAATTATGACAAGATCGATGTCCTTACTTCCTCGTTGTCTCGATTGATTGTGTGCTCAGTTTTACTGGCTCTCCATAACAATCGTTCCGTTCTTAAATGAATTGATTCAAACCAAGCAATGCATGTAGAGTTGAACCATCTCATTTAAGTTGATCACTCATAAGAAAAAAAAAAAATAATAGAACATTGATCGCGGATTATGTGCGATAAATGTAATGAAATAAAGAATCAAGAATCTCATCGAATAATCGAATCATTTTCCAAAACTAATTGTTCAATTCTAAATGCAATGGTTGTCTCATATCACTATGGGATTAAGTCTTTTTATTAGTGTTTGGCTTGGGTATTTTCAGGTTCAAGTTTCAGAGGGCAGGGTTTATCTCTATTAATCGTCGTGTCTCTAAGCGAATTGATAGGGGATTTTATCTCCATCAGGTATTTGAAATAGACATGTCTACTTCGAGAGAGCTCTCTAGCGCATACCCAGTTAAGACAACATATGATAAACCTTCCGTTGTCGAATCACGACACGAATCTTCTTTTAAAAAAAAAAAACATAGGACCACTAGACCACATTGAAAGAAACATGTAATTAAAATGGTTTATGAATTTAATTAATTAATGTAATAATATTTTTGTCAATCGATACTAATAAATGAGCACCCTTAATTCCTCCGTGTTTAAACACAACCATCACATTAAGTTTACAAAATGATTTTTCACCCATTGGAAAACACATTTTTTTTTAATAATGTGAATTTTGCTTGAAATTTTGTGTCATGATCTGACAGCGGGATGTCTAGTATACGTTGTCTTACTCGGGTCTGCGTTATAGAGAACTCTCTCAAAGTAGAAATGCATATTTCATATACTCGATGAGGGGAAAATCCTCTACCAACCCGCCCGAAAGCATGACGCTTAATGGGGTAAAACCCTGCCCCTTCAGCCTTGAACCTGGGTATACCTAAGTCGAACCCTCACAAGAGGGCTTCTTATGTCCTACTTAAAGCTTGAATACAAGACCTCTTAAATAAAATATTATCTTTTAACCATTAGGCTAATGCTCAAAAACTAAAAAAGACATTGATAATCTTTCACTTTTGATTCATTTTCTAAATAACTCATTAAACGTTTCTATCAAGGGTTACATTTAATGGGTTTGATGATATTGTCATATGTATTCACCAATATTTTATATTTCTAAACTTACGTGGCATCTGCGTGCGTAATATGGCGGTGATTGTGACAACGATGGTGTGGTGGTGTGATTGTTGGTGGTTAATGTGACGTCAAGTGGTTGATGTAAAAATAATTGATTTAAAAGGTCAATGTAGACTTTTTTGTAAGATAAAGAATTAATTGTGTAATTTAATAATTAATATTTAAAGGCTAGTATATGTGAAAGTATTTCAAGGGGTACCAAGTGATATATTACATTTTTTTTTATAAAAAAAATAACACTTTCAAAAATAAAGTGTTCTTTTTTATATAAAATATTATTAACAGGGTATCCGTGCAATGCAAGAGTGACCATGGAGGTGACAATGTGGTGGTGAGGGCCACTGTTAGTGGTAGATGCGACGTCGAGTGATGTACAACTAATGTAAAAATAATTGATGTGAAAGGTTAATGAAAATATTTTAAAAGATAAAGAAATGATATTATAAATTAACCATTAAAGATATTCAGATAATTCACTTATATAACTTTTAACATGATATTATTGTTTTGGGAAAATTACCACAATGGTCAAATTTAATGATGTATGTTAAAATATAGACACCTATTAAAAAAATTACCACAATGGTCAAGAGTTCTTTACTATCTAACTATCTTAGTAAGAATTGCAACTAACCAATCAAATGATACCAAGTGTATATTGTTGGGCTTTATATCTGCATTAATCTTTTTTTTTCTCCCAAAACAGTTTATCCTTTTTTTGTTTTATTCATTTTCTTTTTGTCCAAAGTTTCCTTCCTTAATTCCTTCAGGTTTTCAATTATCACATATTATACGCCGTGTAGCAAAAATTTTATAGGAATGATTTTTCAATGCATTGAGATAAGAACAATATAGGTTTTTTATAATGATATAATTATAATTTTTTTAAGAACTTGATACAACTATATTTACTTCATGTTCTGCTTGTTTATATATGCAAATTTCAAATTAGATGTTTTGTATTCCTTTCAGAATCCATGCTTTCAACTCGTAACAGTTAATTTTTATACTAACCCAATATTGCTTGATTACAATATGTTGTTTTTTGTGTTCTTGAACCTGTTTTTTTTATGTCCTCCATCATCTTAAAAGTTTGTCTATTACGAGTTATTAAATTTGATTAATTTCAAAAACTAATTGATAAAATCTTTACATAATAACCTTCACGTATAGTCTTTAAGTTTTAGACATTCAACAATAATGATTTCTTTAGAATGATTATTTTGGAAGTCCAATAAAAAATAAAAAGATTATTTTGGAGAAGTGGAGCCCACAAAAAAACACTTAGTAACATTTGATTGGTTATAAATATTTCTTGCTACGATGATTAGGTAGTAGGGAGAACTTGACCATTCTGGTAAATTTTTAAGTAGGTGTCCATATTTGGACATAGACCCTCATGTATGACCATTTTGGTAATTTTCCCTATTTTTATAATAAAAGTATAGAAGTATAAATAACTCCTCATAACCAATGGGCTTATAGCCTGGCGGTATTGGAGAATGGAGGGAGGCCGAGGTTCTGCAAGGTCCTTGGTTTGAACCTGACTTCGAAGAGTTTTACCACAGGGGGTATTTGGGTAGTGGGTTTCTTCCGAAACTGGTGGCATCGAGGTGGTGTTTTGGGGGGGTGAGAGGGAGAAAGGGGGGGGGGGGGGGGGGGGTTTGTTCCCGCCATCATGTCTACGCTCAATGACGAAAAAAAAATAACTCCTCAACAAAATGGGGAATCACAAAATTCTATCCGCCTTTTCAATTCTGATTTAGTACGTTTTAAATGAATGAATTATTACGGCTAAAGAAACTTAATTATGCCTACATGATCATTTCAAAAAGTCTTTAATTCGATCTTATCCGTTCAAATAACGGGTTCATATTAGTTAAGGTAGTTGACAAAATCTTATTTTGTTATCAAGATATTCATTTAAGGAGAAAGGTTAGGTTACGCATGCAGTACCTATCTTAGGTAAAGCATGGTAAATTATGTAAAATTTAGGGGTAGGTTATGTAAATTTCAAGGGTGACTATGTATGTTTATCAAATTCAAAGGTTTTATTTGTAACTTTTTTAAATATGACAGTATCTAAGCTTAGGTAAAATTTGCAGTACGGATCATTTTCTCTTTATTTATTTAAATATACAATATCCAATAAGAGAGATAAACTAAATGGATACCAACATATAAATTATGACAACGATGATTCTTACGGTGGTGACAATGTCATAGCGGTGAAGATGGAGAATTGTGACGGTGAGTAGACGTAAGTTATCTATATAATTAAGGATAATTGGCGATAAAAGTAGTATAATGATTCTATAGTTGAGAAATACTATAAATTTTATAGATTTTTTTTTTTTGGTAAGAGTAAACTTGTATATAGTTAAGAGTACATATTGTATAGTTTATTATATGATATTTCAAAATCTAAATGGGTGCAAGAGGAGAGATGTAAATATGCCTTATACACTTCGTAGTACTATAGATTACGAGTTAAAAACAACATGGTTGGATTAGTGGTATATATCATGATCATTCGAAACAGAGATGATGAGTTCGATCCTCATGAAGGTTGGAGGGTCTTTTTACCATTTAGGTAGAAAATGGAAGTAGCTTTTTTACTTAGGTAGAGGTAAGATCTGCCTACATCTTAACCTTCTGCATACACCGTTAAGATATTGAGCTCAAAACTCACAGAAAACGACACTCAGCAATTTTTTTTCTTTTATAGATTAAGAGTTAACGAGAAAAACGTTTAATAATAGTAGCTTTGATAAAAGTAGTTGCGAAATTTTATATGGAATATTTTATCTATACTTTATGTAATAACTATTAATATGGCGTTGGTCTTAATTTTCAAATATTCAAACTTTGGAGTGTAAAAAAATTACTAACTTAACTTTCTAATTGTTATATAACTTTAATTAATTTAATTAAACTCATAATATTACTAAAAAACCAAAATCGATGGTTAAACAAATTGTATAATACTTACATAAGAACCATCATAAACCAAGACCGTTTATTACACAACTAGAGATGAGTATGAAAAATGCCATCCCTAGTTAGTCCTGGAACCAACATTACCGATTCTGAAAATCTCCAAAATATGATTTCTGTAAACGTATCATCATACACTCGGTGCACTTTCTGTATCATCTTCGATACTTGTAGTCCAAAATCTTACAAATGAACAAAAGTAGGTTCCATTCATAGTCCCATTTTTCATAGATACAACTTCTTGGTTGAGAGATCGAGTCATCGAGACACTACCGTGCTAGGACCGACACTTGGGAAATTATGTTTATCTTTATTCACAAACGCCGTCAACCAAAATCTTAAGTGATGATGAACCAAGCTAGTTGTCGCAAACCAAAGTACGTGTTTTGATCCAAAATTTAAAGTCTATCATTAAAGGATATGATATATTGTTTAAAAAATTTTAAGAAGTAATCTTTCGAACAACTTGATCATAACTTCATGATAAAATCAAATGATGAAATTAAAAAAATAAAATATAAATTATATTTATCATGTAATTATATCATGATGAAAAGGATAATATATATATATAGATGTATATCATTTTTCACTATAAATATTAAGGCTTTGCTAAGTTGTAGTTAAGGTGCATTCAATAGTTGTTCAATTATTATAAAATTTTGGGTAAACTTTTTTATAACATTATCCTAAAAAATAACCTATACTTCTTTAGGAAACAAACATTATAAACTATATAAAATGTTTTCAGGTGAATAGTGAACCTAGCTTGCTGATAGCTGGTTCAGCAGCTTGCTTACATGCTGCATGTTTTTTTTTATTAGTGGTTGTGCAACTGTCTTCTTTACAATTTAATATTTCACATTTTACCTACTAAATCTTTAAACTTTTTTTTTTATCATTAAAGTTTTATATTTAAGGGATTAATTTTTTTTTTCTAGGATTTATAATACCTTAGTTTTTTTTACTGTCAAAGTCTTTAGCCTTTAATTTTTATCTTCTCAAAAAGTTTTCAATTTTATATTTCGTCACCATAAATCTTACCAAAAGCTGGTGTTTAAGATTTATTGTGAACTGTTTAATTAAATGTCTTTCTTTAGTCTGATGGTGACGGTTGGCATGTTAAAATTTATGACCCATATTCTAGTTGATATATGGTTGACAGTATACTATTTAAAGTAATTTGGGGTGAATAGTGAAGCATGCTAGCAGGCTGCTGATTTTTTTTTTTCCGTTTTTTAGTTCACGTGTTGTGTCGTGTAAATATCTTGCCTTCTCGGGTTTTTATATATTTTTTTGATATATATCATCAATTTTAGGGTGACAACGTTTTAGTATTTCACACTTTAACCACTAAATCTTTTAAGACTTTTTATTTCTACCATTGAAATTTTACGTTTGATAATTTATGGTGCTTCGCTTTAGTGTATTCTATTTTCACCATGAAAGTTTTAAGTTTCTAATTTTTATCTTTCAAAAAAGTTTACGATTTTTTCTTTCACCATCAAAGTTTTATGTTTTAAGATTTACGTACTGTTTAAGAATGTGGATTTTTTTTCTAACGGAATTGCTTGACATGTTGACTTGCATTCAATTCTGTGTCCGATCGTTAACCCCGGCTAACGGCCGGGTATGGTATTCATTTCAAAATTCATTATTTTATCCTTACATATATATGAATCTAATTAAACTTTAATATTTATAAAAAAAAATTAAAATCAATTAAACTCTTAACGACAATATAATGCTTACTTATAAAAGTATCACCAACTAATACAGATCTATGACATAACCATTGCCGCCCGTAATTTTAGTCGACTACGAAACGCCGAAACCAGCTGCCGCCACCTCTAACTACATTCGAACTTTTCTTATTAAAAATTTTCAAATCCAATCTTGAGTTTTATATATGTATTAGATTATCTAATGTCGAGTTTGATAGCAAGTATAACTAATGAAAATAAACAAAAAGTTATAAGATACATCAAAAACTCATCTGAATTTTATTATAAACTAGTATTATTCACTTTCCAATCTTACAAAATTATTCACTTTCCACTCCTACAAAATCACTAAAAAAATGGATAAAATATCTATATGAATAGTTGCTAACTTCTTCATGGTATCTAAAAAATGAAACTATCTAATAAAAGCAAAGTCATATACCATTTGTTAGTTTGCTAGTAAATCTTGTTAGGAAAAGAAAAGAAAAGTAGAATCCTAGTTTGTGAATACATTTGTACTTTATGAATTGGTGAGCCGACAAGGAAGAAAAAAAGATAATAAGTACACGTGGCAATATTCTATCGGTGGACCCCACATCCAATACGCAAAATACATCATTTTGCCCTTTACACCTACAAACTTTTTTCTATATAAACCTTTGTCATTAATCGGATAATCCAAACTTGATAACATTCACTGATCACCTTTTCTTCCCCCAACACTTTGGCACCATTTTCTCTCTAAGCTAATTTTACTCGAATAGTTTTTCACTTAATATATATAGTGATGGCTGGCGGAGGACTGTCCGTGGCCGCAGCCGGAGGTGTCGAGTTTGAGGCGAAAATTACGCCTATTGTAATAATATCATGCATTATGGCCGCTACTGGTGGTCTTATGTTTGGTTACGATGTTGGTGTTTCAGGTTATTATCATTAAAATCTCATTTTTTTATGCATGTCAATTTTTTTTTAACTTTTATAATACACAATTTGTCAAGATGTTTATTTAAGAGGCATTATTTTTTTATTTCTATATAAAGACATGACTGTTTACATTTCATCATCGAATTGATATCTTTGTTAATAACTTGACATTCAATTGCAATGAGTAATGCTGTAAGTGTTTTTGATTTGATAAAATCGGTCAGTTGTTTTCTTCCATATTTGGCTACCTACTTTCTGAGAAATTATAAACTATATCAAATCAAGAAATATCTTTTGAATAATATTTTTTGTGTACATTTGTTCTTCTTCAGTGCCCAGATCTGGATATCAATAATATATATCAATAATATATATATATGATGAGTTACTGAAATCAATTCCTAAGCATTTAATATTTTTTTGTGTTAGTAGTTACACTTATACGGATCTTAACAAGTTTTATGGTCATTTGTCTTTTTAAAATACATATAAGGAATGGAAGGAAAACATTTTTGAATACTGGATATAATTTTTAATTGAAGTTGGTATTGTTATTGTTATTCACTTATTCTTAAGATATTAAATGGAAGGTGTTTCGGGTCGAAATAATTCACCCAAATGTTTCAACTGTTAAATAAATATGTCATTAACGCTCACATTTGTAACGGCTTATAAAAACTAATAAGTAACAAGATATCATTTTTATTTATATTTATTAACAGATATTGTTTTCTATATTTACTTTTTAATGGCAAATGTTACAGAATTTGCACTAAACTACTATTTCTAAATTATTCGCCAATGTCATTATATATACTTATTTATTTTTATATTTTTATTTTTATTTATATATTTAACAAATTTGGTTTATAGTTTTTATATACCTTATTATCTGTTTTTTGAAAGGTATATACTTAGTTATCTATGCCATTTTTTTTTTTTTTTTAACATTCAAATATATTATTCATAGAAAAAAGACTAGCAAGGCCCTAAATATAATACAGGATACAATATAAGGAATTAAAATTTAAAATTACACCATTGGGACCAAGTTATCTATGCCATGTTATATCATTACTCCATCAAGCTTTTATTTTAGTACAAAAATTTACTACTCATAAATGATCTTAATTAGCTTATTTATGCCATGTTATTAAATAGTCGTATAACCAAGGCCTATTGGTTTTCAACGTTGGGCTATTTGTTACATTTCCTTTATACGGACTATATATATTATTATCTTGTAAAAGCTAATTAATGATACAAAAATGTGATAATTAATATAGGTGGAGTGACGTCTATGCCCGATTTTTTGAAGAAATTTTTTCCGGTGGTTTATAAAAAGACAGAAGAAGGTGATCTTGGTAGTAATTACTGCAAATATGACAATCAAGGCTTACAACTTTTCACTTCCTCATTGTATCTCGCCGGACTTACATCAACGTTTTTCGCGTCGTACACAACGAGACGGCTTGGAAGAAGGATGACGATGTTGATTGCCGGAGTTTTCTTCCTCTTTGGAGTCGGTTTTAATGCCGGTGCCCAAGACCTTGCCATGCTCATTGTTGGAAGGATTTTACTTGGTTTTGGTGTTGGTTTTGCTAATCAGGTTTGTTCTTCTAAACTAATTATCATTTATATATATATATATATATATGCGAGCAATTTGTGTTATTAACGTTTATTTCCTAAAATTTCATAGGGAAATGCTAAATACAGCCCTAACGTGCATAAAAACTTGTACCTTTCATATTAAAAGTCCGTCCCCTAATTTTCATGGTAAATATATAAACAATTTATGCACCTTAAACACAGCCCTAAAGGCTGTATTTAGCAAACCCTAATTTCATAATTCAATACCCATAATAGAAGAGAAAAGAAAAAATGAACAAAAAATTAAAATACGAAAGGTATATTAGAAAATTCCGAGGCTCATCCTACTATTGTGAAATAGTTAACTAAAAAGAAAATTTAACTATAATTACAAAAAGTTGGGAAATATGTTGTGGTCAACTTGATTCTTACTAAAAATTGACCAACATTAATTACTCGCGTATTTATTATTTACATCTCGCATACCAATAATTATGTGTAAACAGATTATTAATCATATTAGTTGAGTAGCTTCATGCGGTACGTTCCAAAAAAATAGTAGAGTAGCTTCATATATGATCGGTAATCTAACTAGTTTTTGCTTTACCATATATCAAAAAAGATATTAGAATTTATTGACTAGTTTAAGAATAGAGTAAAAATTGTAACTTAAAATAAAGATTTTTTTTTTGTAGAAGAACAATTTTCATTGTAAAAGATCTTAGAAATGATGTGACATTGTGACATGATTGGAACCAAGGAATTGACAACAACGCGAATATGAAAGAGCTCTTGTATATTAAAATCAAAATCGACCGGTATCTTAAAGTTATTATGTGTTGCATATTGTAGATTCTGTTTCTATAATCACTTTATAGATATTATTATTTATGAATCGACAATATATTTGTCTTGGTATTAACTTAGTAATGACTCAACTTTTTTTAAAGATATAAAAATACTCCGTTACACATATTTATATTTGAATTGGATCTGTCAACCAAGTGAGTTAAAAAATAAGATATTTTCCACAATTTCAGATACTAATTGGACTTTAACATCAAACATATACGTAGGCCAAGAATCATAGTCAACTTTGGCGAAGTTGAAACTTGTGTATTTATGGGTCTTTTATTTGTCGATCACATATATGTAGTTAGGTAGTAGCTCCTAATTTTTAAGTCATGTCTCTTTTGATTAGATGATAACTTTAATAAATTATTAAGAGAGAGAGAGAGAAAACTTGTGTATCACATGTTATAGCTCAATTATCAAAAGATATATAATTTAATCTAACCTCAACATGAACATCTCATCTTTCCATATGTAATTATAATTAGGATAGGTCTTATTCGAGTTAGGTTATAAGTGACGAAGTATCAAATATATAACAAAAATTAATATTTTCAAACGATAAAACTATATATATATATATATATATATATAGATAGCTTAATTAGAAGATACAATTTTGAACGACCTAATTTATTTTGTTAATCAAAGCCTCATGCGATTCTTTTTGAATGACGAATAATTATGCAACTTTTATTAGGTGTGTATCCGATTTTTTTTCGTTGAATAAATCTTCATCACATGTCATATATCATATTTTATCTTGGAAAACCGTTGCCATATCTTAAGTCTATGGCTATAATCGATAAGATAAAAAGGTCCCATTGGAAAAAATTAAAGAGAAACATGGCCTTTAATCTTTATTGACAATTGAAATCGATTATCTATGTCTGCAATAGTGCATATGTGAGGCCCCTACACGTTTCATATAATTCGTACCTTTGAATATCGCATTGATACCATGCTTTATGAATCTTGTGATGTCTATTCTTTTCCATTATATCACTAAACTTTATCTAGGATATACATATGCATATTAATTTCCAATATCATTCATCATGTGTATCTTTTACCTTTCCAACTTTCATGGCCCTTTTATTGTTACATATATACTATCTTTTTTAATCTTGATATATTAATTAATTGATAATATCAATTTGGGGTTATCCAATTGGTTAGAATAAGCTCAAGACACTTAGTTTTTTGTTAATCGGTCATAGGTTCAAACCTGAATTCAGACAAATAGTAATATCAGTACGCAAAATAATAAATCCTTCTAACGAATAACCTACAAATCCTCTTAAAACTATAAGAATATGACATATGTTACCCACTAATTTTCTTTCCTAATCTTGCCCTCTGATTTTTTCACATTTCATCATCTCGTGATTAGAAGAAATTTTAGGCTATTTAGTTAGAAAGATTAATTATTTTTCTATCAGAATGTCCAATCGTTCAAAAAGCTAGAATTGCAATATTTGGGAATATGTAACAATATTTTTTGTTATTCTAATCAACAATCAATCCATCATTCGTATTGATTGCAAATTTACATTTCTCAGTTTAACTAAATAATTTGTAATTAGATCTATCTTAAAATAAACTAAAATAGTGTTAGCTATAGGGAGGTTAGTCATGTAGCCTCGTAGGTTTATGGACTTTGAACGTGGTGCATGCAATGCCAAAAGCATCGTTTCACTTTTCGATATGATTTGTCAATGATTAAATAATAGAGGTATAAAATATAAACTTGACCAATTCTTATTCTTATACATACATATGAGCCATGAGAAATAGATAGTTATTACAAGTTATTAAATGCTAGTATGTGTAGTTATTGTGAGACATTATTATTACTTATATTTATTTATATAGTATAAATGTATAATGACATAATGAATGATGTGAAGTCTTGGCAACAGAGAGCGATTGATGTCACCGAACAAGTAAGAAAAACAGAGCATTAAAAAACGTTTACTTGGATAATTTGTTAAAACACTTAGACTATAGCGCGTCATTTAAATTCGTTGCGTGATGAAATTTTGTAATACAGTACTAAATTTTGATTTGATGAGTGAAAATGGTTGACCAAAATTAAAAACGATATATATATGTGTGTGTATAATTGCTGCTAATATCTCGAGTTTATATGATAATTTTGGCAGGCTGTTCCAGTTTTCCTATCAGAAATAGCACCAACAAGGATTCGTGGGGGCCTTAACATTTTGTTTCAACTTAATGTCACTATTGGGATTCTCTTCGCCAACCTAGTCAATTACGGCACTGCAAAGTAAGCCTACTCTTTTATATACTCCATTTTTCACTTCTAAACTTTTATTAGTTTGAATATTACACTCTAGTATTCTTAAGTGTCTAACTTTCAAAATATAACTTTCAAAATATGGAAAATGTTAAATACAACCCTAAGGCTGTATTTAACGTGCATAAAAAAGCTTGTATCTTCCATATTAAAAATCCGTCCCTTAATTTTCATGGTAAATGTACAAATAGTTTATATATCTTTTAGGGATGTATTGAGCAAAACCCTCAAAATATATACTCCGTACAATTTAAAGAAAAATAATCAATAAAGTATCTTCTAATACACGCCAAATTAAAGTGTCTTTTGTTTAATTAGTTAAATATTAAAGTGAGACTTTTCTTTGTGACTACTTAATTGGAAAATAATTTAAATACTAGTACTAGTATTTAATTAATCATTCGATCGATAACAATATAATATATTCTAATTTGAACATTAGAACATGTGATAATTGTCTTTTACATTTATAACTACACAAATATACAATCGAAAATTAACATCTTTAAATGTATTATTTCTGTTAATAGGATTCACGGTTGGGGATGGAGACTCTCCTTAGGATTAGCAGGAATCCCAGCATTGCTCCTGACCGTAGGCGCATTGTTGGTGGTCGACACACCCAACAGTTTGATCGAGCGTGGCAAACTAGAAGAAGGAAAGGCGGTACTAAGAAGGATCCGTGGAATAGATAATGTCGAACCAGAGTATTTAGAGCTCGTTGAGGCTAGTCGTCTTGCTAAAGAAGTGAAACACCCTTTCCGTAATCTTTTACAACGTAAAAATCGCCCACAACTTATTATTGCAGTTTCTCTCCAGGTAATATTTCATTACCCTTTGTACTGGACAGAGTGGATCAAAAGATCCACTTATTTTGATGTAATATTTTTTTATTGTGTTTGAATTCTTTTCAACTGTAATTTATCTGATATAATTAATCAAGCGTTCCAATAAAAACAAAAGTTATCAAGATCAACTACTCTAAAAACAAAAGTTATCAAGATCAAGTACTCTAGCTAATGTTTTTTTTTTCTTTTGTGTTATATGTAACAGTTTTTCCAACAATTCACTGGTATCAACGCTATCATGTTCTACGCCCCAGTTCTTTTCAACACATTAGGGTTCAAGAATGACGCTTCACTCTACTCGGCTGTGATTACTGGAGCAGTAAACGTTCTAGCGACTATTGTAGCTATTTACGTGGTTGACAAACTTGGTAGACGGTTTCTATTACTACAAGCAGGAGTCCAAATGTTCTTGTCACAAATTGTGATTGCAATAATTCTAGGCTTCAAGGTTACCGATACCTCAGAAAACCTTAGCTCTGGCATTGGAATCCTAGTGGTGGTCATGATTTGCACATATGTGGCTGCGTTTGCGTGGTCATGGGGTCCATTGGGTTGGCTAATTCCTAGCGAAACGTTCCCTCTAGAGACAAGGTCAGCCGGTCAAAGTGTGACGGTTTGCATCAACTTGGTGTTCACATTTCTTATAGCACAAGCGTTTTTATCTATGCTTTGTCATTTCAAGTACGGGATCTTCTTTTTCTTTTCGGGTTGGGTGTTTATCATGTCGTTTTTCGTTTGGTTTTTGGTTCCTGAGACGAAGAATATACCGATTGAAGAAATGACCGAGAGAGTTTGGAAGAAACATTGGTTGTGGAAGAGGTTCATGGATGATGATGAATACATACAAGATGATTTGCCCAAGAAGAATGGCTTTGAAGAAAAGCTATAGATTCAAAGTTCTTTTCCTTAGAACAAAAACAATAGAGAAAAATTGCTAAAACTACATAAATAAAGTAAGGGGGTTATTTGGTTTTATATAATAGTTAACTTTTTGTTTTCAGTTTTCTAATCGGTGAAACAAATACCGGCCGATAAGGAAAGTATAGAGGAGTGGATTAATGGTTTTTTAGATTCGAGCATTTGAGATTTGCATTAAAATGACTAGAAAATATCTTCTCAATAGTAGTGTAATATATGTGTTTGAATATTATAAACTAAACTTTAACATATCAAGTCTTTACACGGAAGATAATATTCGTGCCAATTTAATTTTACACGGAACCTTTAATTAATGGCTAAAATGTTTCTAATTTTACCCCTTAAGTTGGATAGCTTGAGAATCTCCATCCTTACAAAACTGATGACGCTTTTGCTAGGTACGGAGCATAATTCCATACGATGTAGTTATGTGCCTGAAACCTACTGAGTAGTTGTGAGTTTAGATTTTTTAAAATTTTAATAACACTTTAATTGCAATTGCTTGGAAAGGCATGTTCGATGTTCTCAAAGCCATTTGTAAAGTACAGATTCTTGCACTCTTAGAGAACTCGGTACAAGGCGTTACCAAGCACGCCAGAAGTGGTCCCACACCAAGCACGCCTCCTTCACCCGTCGGATTTCTCACGCCTCTGTTGGTTTTTGACATAGAAAGCCCCATGGGGCACTGTTCACGGCGTTATGGGGGCGTGAAGGTGGCATTTCGGTTGCTTTTTGGGCGTCCCAAAGGAGAGGCAACGGCGCCTTATTCCGTCTAGTCTTATAAAGTTAACGCGTTTTTCAACTCCTCCCCAGTTTCAATGTCATACACTTGTAGAGTTGTAGAGATCTAAAAGGCCATTCACATCTGTGGTAATTTTGGTCTGGTTGGCCCAAATGGAGTATTTTGAGTGGGGTCCAGGCAAATAGCTATCCGACTTGTTTGTTTCACTGAACATCAGTCGTCCTTCTTTTTCTATTATATAAAAATCTATATATCAATGTTTAAATGATTAAATTTGATGGCATGTTATGTTTGAAGCTAAAAATATGTCACGTCTCCACATGCTTGCTGTGTGTATTTTCATTATTAAAGTATTTATTTTTTTTGGACTTCCTCAATTAATAGTTTAATTTATATTATATATAGGTTGAATTTTTAATTTTTGTGCTAATTAAAATTACAAAGTGATTTAGTTCCTTTACCGAAAATGTTTAATAAATAGGAAATGTGTTTTTAATCTAATTAAGTTATTTTTATTTAAGATGATAAATAACTTAATGTTTTAATGTATTTCTAATATTTTTTAAATCTATTCAAAACTAGATCAACTGGCTGTAGTAATCTTTGATTTTACCACAAATCATGGGTTCAACTCTCTAAAGTGACATGTCTTGATGGTTTTTTCTTTCAATCACATGTAACGGCCTATTGTCTAAATCTCGTAGTCTAGAGTACGTGCAGAGTTTCACCATTATACGGTGAGGTGTCCCCTGATGTCGAATATCAAAAAAAAAAAAAATTTAAACAAAAGAAATGTTTATTAAAAAATATTATGATTTATTAAAAAAAATAAAGTTTGGTTGGGTTATTAATGGGAGTTTAATAATTGAGTTTAGTTGGGTTGGATAGATTTAAAAGAGAGAATTTAGTTTTTTAATGAATAATATTGTTGGGTTAGGTTGTGGATGTGGATGGTCTAATGGAAAAGTCCTAGGAAGCAAACCATATAATTTTTCTTTGAAAGGTGAATTTCGCTGGAAACTTCGTGTCGCGATTCGACAGCAGGAGGTTTAGTATACGTTGTCTTAACTGGGGTCATACTAGAGAGCTCCCTCGAAGTAGAAATGCATATTTCAAATATCCGATGGGGAAAAACCTCCTATTAATCTGCCCGAATGCACGACGATTAATAAGAGTAAACCCTACCCCCTCAGACTTGAACCTGAGTATACTCAAGTCAAACCCTCATAAAAAGACTTATTTCATATGTCCTTCTCAAGGCTTGCACACAAGACCTCGTGTAAAGGGGTATGAATTTTTAGCCATTAAGCTAAAGATTAGAGAACTCAATTGAGAAATAATAAAGGCCTCATTGACAATTACATTTTTTTTTAGTAATGTATCTAATGGCTAGCTAAACATATAACGTCAATTTAAATGTAGTTATTGTTTAAATAGATTATATTCGAAATTTCCCTAATAAAAGTAGAAATTTTGGCTTTAGGCACAAAACACTTCAAAGACCAATACGTGTAGTAAGTCTAGCAATTAAAAACAAAAGGTTGGCTTTTGGGTTTTGATAGACTGTAAGCTTTTCCAGACTTGGGAAGAATTTAACAAGGTTTGAAACCTGCTGTGTGTTTTTTTTTTTTTTTTCTATATTTTCTTCCAGACCCCACAAAATATATCTGGGCTTCAACCTTTGGCCCATAAGTTATTAGACTATCCGTATCGGTGATCTATGATGAAGGGATCGTGCATTATAATATTAATAATCAAAGTGGTCCTGCAATTTCCCACAATCTGTCTCCCAATTCAAACTGATTTTGTTCCATCAAACCATATAGGTGGAACTTTTTCATTGGTGCCAATTATTATAATCAAAGTGGTCCTTGAATCTCTCACATAAGACTTGTTTTATTTTTTCAATATAATATAAGGCGAACCAAATATTAGATCACCGATGTGGGTGGTCTTATTGGACTTTCTCAATAAAAGAATT
Source organism: Erigeron canadensis (assembly GCF_010389155.1). Classification (NCBI taxonomy): domain Eukaryota; kingdom Viridiplantae; phylum Streptophyta; class Magnoliopsida; order Asterales; family Asteraceae; genus Erigeron; species Erigeron canadensis. The sequence goes on from NC_057764.1 coordinate 4,741,124, forward strand.
CAGCATAATTAGTTTTTCTTCCTTGTAAAACATAATATTATATTTTGTATTAACAAGAATTTTTTAAAGTTGACTAACTAATAACTGATTTAATTAATAAATGAATAATCAACTTAATAAAAAAATTAAGATATATTGGCATTTTACTTTGTATGGTTTCTACTTTTCCATTTTTGGATTTAATTGATTAATTTCAAGATATTTTCATTTTAGCCTTCTCATTTCCTACGTGAAGTACGGTTACTGGTTTTAAATAATAACCATCAAACCAAATAAATAACATTATTTTTGAAGATGTCCATGTAGGATTATAAAGGGAATGTATTAAGTAGGCGCTGTTTTATTCATTTTTCCAATTAATAGAATGGTATCGATATAAATACCGTATAGTATTGAAATGGTATCACCGTACCGAATATCATATTGAATTAGTGGTATCGCTTCTAGTATTTTAGTAACATGTGACACGACTAATTAGAGTGTTGATCTTTTTTCATGATTTTGCATTAAGTTGTGACCTTTATTATGATTTGAAGATGCATGATCGAGTGGGAGATGTTATTAGTTGAACTAGGCATAAGTTGTGTATATTACATTAACGACTTTGGTGACACGTCTAGCTAGTAATTGCCTATTTACTTAGAGTATTGCCTTACGGACCAGTGAAGTACATCTTGTCACAGTCCTTAAAAAGAACAATATCGAGTGCAGCTTATTATTTTAGGCTAACAGGACTGGGACGGGACATTGGGCGAGCTGGTTCACCAGCTACATCAACCCCCCCCCCCCCCACCACACCCGGCTATCCCCCCTCCAAGCGATCTCCACGGTTTGCATCAAAATTGTTTGACCGACGTGATTTCCTATGATACCCGTTTGAATAATGGTGAGTCCCAATGACAAATGGAAATTTAATGATGACAAATCTGACCTATAAACACTTAGAAATCTTTTGGTTCTTGTAATCTGATCTGGGTCAGACTAAGCTGACACAACTTGCGATCTATAACTGACCCAGATCACGCTTCATACTTTGTATTGTAATATGTTATGGAAGCAAGTGTTTTTCAAGCTGTATCAACAAGTACATAACATTCAATCCAAGTCGAAAAGGAGGATTGAAGATAGAGGACCAAGCTGATAGTGGAAGGCAGCTTGGGACTAGCAGTCAACTTGGAACACTTAGGCAGATTGGTGCTTTGACAAACAACCCAATCTGTGTCTGACAATCAAGTGAAGATAACAATCTGAATTGAAGATAAGGATAAATGACGTGACGAGGAAGAATCCTAGGATCCAAGTTGGTGGTTAGATATACATATGCGTGTCCATACTCTCATTGGACGATGAATAATGTGCAGCTGTACGTGGGGGACCACAAGTACGATGAAGACACGATTGATTATTCCTTGATCGTCCAACAATAGAAGAATACATGGTTGAATTGGATACTAAGAGAATAAGGAGCTTTCGCCTATAAAAGCTACACTTCTTGTATGCATATGTGTGGCATTCCTGAGAATCATTCTTCACACAAGTTTCTCTGCTCTTACACATAGCTTAGTCTGTACGAGATCAGCTTGGGCTGGATCTCTTGAGCTAGAACTTATTGATTATTGTTGTTTGTCATTTCATAGGGTTGTTTAGATATCTGTACGCTATATTTATTCCGCAACAACCCTGTAATTCTTTGTAAAGATTATTTCTTAATATAAAGGATTACATTTGAAAACCACAATCTGTGTTCAAGAATATTTAATTTCTGCTATACTGTTTTATTAATTCTTGTTCTTTACTTTCTTTATATTTGAATCAGAGTTATTTAAAACATTTATTTAAAAGTTTGTTAAGTTCAAGAAAAGTTGTATTCATCCTCCCCCCCCCCCCCCCCTTCTACAACTATCCTATGTACAATATACTTTGGTATATTGATACACCGTGGGACTTATCAAATAACGACTACTTTTTTTAAAATAAAAATAATCTTTTTTTATTTTGTTTTCCCATCTATATATACCACTATATTTCATCCAACAATTCACACATCTACATACTTTCATTTTTACAAAACAATTTTAATAACACACACAACAATTTGTAAATCATGGTTTGGACAAAGTCGGAAGAACTTAGTTTAACTAAAGCTTGGATCGAGATAGCAGAAGATCCAAATTGCGGTATCTTTATATTTTGTTGTTTTATATTAGTGTTTACTAATTTTTTATTAACCACCATTTCATTTTTTTTATTCTTTGTAGATAATTACCAAAGACAAAGAACATTTTAGACAAAAGTTAATAATATTTATTTAAATATGGAGAACAAACCGGCCGGTTATTGTAATGTAGAAACCGTTGTTGTTAAATTGCACCGTATGCGTAACTTTTGAACAATCTTCCTAACGAGACAAGAATCCAAAGTGCGTTGGCGGAGTATAGAGCAACGTGTGGAGGACTATTTCAACACATGAAGGAGTGAGAGTTGCTAAGGAGATGCTCAAAGTTCTAGTGTTTTAATAATATTTATGTATTTTGTATTTTTGCATAGTAGTGTTGTATTTCGTATTCTAGTGTTTCAATAATAGTTATGTAGTTTCGTATTTTGTGGTAATAATAGTTGAACTTTTTTTAATCTACTATTTATCCCATTATTTGAAAATCACACTTTTATTAATAAAAACACATAATACATTAACTTTAAAAAAAAAAAGACAATACATGTTTATATAGTGAGGTCAATGTTTAGCCGTTTTAAATGACAAAGTTGTAATTTGAAATTTGAACATAGAGAAACTGATTGTGTAAATATTTTGAAATTTAAACGTTAGAGAGACTGATTGTGTAAATATTTTGAAATTTGAACGTTGGAGGAGTGTCGTTTACTTCATCTATATATATGTTGGTTATCAAACATTACAGACCAAAAAAAACAAACATTTCTACACTCGAAATGGCCTCTTCATCAAATTTCTACACTATCCCAAAGCTACCAATGACTGTCGATCAAGTGGAGTACAGTATGATGGCCGATATCTTAGCTAAATGCAAAAAAGAAGGGGTGCCGGGAACAAATTTCTACTTTACAAGCACAAGAATGTTCTGATTTTGAGTGGAATATATAGATTATTTGCGGGGGAAGATCGACAACATCTAAAATGCAATTGAACAGCTTGACAGTGCCGTTTTCGCATTGAACAACTTGAGCAAATCGGCGCAACGACAATATCAGATGGTTTAATTAGTTTGTAATGTCTTTTAATTCACAAGTAGTTTTAATTTCTATGTAGTTTATGATGTGTTTCTCTTTTGATTAAGTAATGTCTTTTTAATTTCTAGCCGTTTCATTATTTTTTTTTATAAATAAAATGGTATTATTATTTTATATATATAATTATTATATATATATTTATATATAAAGTCTAAAACCAAAAAGAAAAAGAAAATTAAAGTCTAAATCAGAAAAAGAAAAAAAAATTAAATCAATCATTATCTTACTCCACTATCTAGGCAACTCCACTCTCGCTTTTTTTTTTTTCCAGACAACCCCTAGCAACCCAGGATACTACATGACGCATTCAAGTGCAAGTAGCCCAACCCCTGACAACTCCATACCTCTTAGCCTTAATAGGTTCATCGGTGCTCGAATCAACCAATGATCTGTGCGATCTACTCATTTAAATGTGATGTGTTAACAGTGTCGGCTTAAGCATTTTGGTGACCTTAAACGAGATCAATTTTGGGGGCCTAGTTTCTCAGCATATAAAGTAAAGTAAACCGAAAAAAAACCCGTACCTGCTCTTAGCTGTTGCTGGGCTGCTGGGTTGTTGGGCTGCTGAGCTATAAAAGTTGTTGTACTTGGCTGCTGTTCTGTTGATGTTGCTGTCCTACAGGCTACAGACTTGCTGGGTATATAGCAAATATGTTATTTTATCCCAAGAGAAACAAATCAAAATTAACTAAAAGGAAATGGATAGATGTACCTCATGGATCAAACAGGTTGCAAGTCCAGTTCATATCATTTTGGACAATTAATTAAACCCCTCCTCTTTTATCCGGGCTTGAGACCAACAAATATAAACTAAAAAGCTTACAAATGGCGGAGTTAAAAACTTTTTTTTTTATCTACTCTTTTAAGGTGTAAAAAACATAACAAATAATCACATAAAGTTTACTTTTCTAGCATTTTTAGAAGCAAACTCTTTAATCAAATCTTCGGTTCAAGTTTATAAGTTAGTTTTTTTTTTCAATTGACAAAATAGCTAACCCATTTTATTATTTCTCGTGACATTGTAGACCTTAAGTAATTTTTTTTATATATATAATTTTTAGTTTAGAAAAACTTCCTTCGGCGGTGGCAACAGTGATAGAGATAGTTAACATAATTCTATAAGCAATATACGCATTGGAAAAGGTATTTAACTTATGAATATAATTTGAAATGTTAATAGGTGTGCCACTTTCTAAATCAATAATATGTTTTAAAATATTTAGTTCTTGAAATAAATCAAGACCATCACTATTTAAACTATCACCAGATTTTAAACTTTTTCAAGACTAATACAATATTCTTTTAAATTTATATCGTTAAGAGAATTTAACTTTGGTTCGTTCCAAACTTATATCGTCAGTGTTAAGTGACAGCACTAATTCGTTCCAATCTGACCCCCTCCAATTCCTTTGGTTTGAGTTGGTTTCTTCCGGTTCATTTCCACGTTGAAATCAAATGTTGAAACCGGTCCATATCTAAATTCTGCTCCTATCCTAATTTAGTGGCGGCTTAAGATTTTTATAAGTCTCAAACGAGATCAATTTTGGGGGCCTAGTTCAATACTATATAAATGAAAGTAAAAACAAAAAAAAATAGCTCTGTTTTTGTATTCAACTACTAGTAATTAAAAAGATGCAGATATTGATGCAAAACTAAAAGGATGTTACTGCAATGCAAATTATATAATGATACTAAGTCCAAAATCCAAACATTAAATCTAATATAAAGAATATTGAGGGCTTAGAATTGTAAGGGCCTAAAGTGATCGCCTAATCCCATATTACTATTGAGCCACCTCTGCTGCGATTTAATCGACCAGGAGCGACAGATTTGATAATGTAACATTGATTTTTAGTTAGGGTTATGTTGTGAAAGTATATTAATACGAACTTATCCACATATTAATACGAAATTCGACAGCAGGTTCCAACATACGTTGTTTTAACCGGGTCTGCGCCAGAGAGCTTCTTCGATGTAGAAATTCCTATTTCAAATACACGATAGGGGAACCCCCTACTAATCCGTCTGAATGCATGACGATTAATAGAGGTAAACTTGCTTACTCAGACTTGATCAGGGTGTAACCAAACCCTCATAAAGGGACTTTCTATGTCTTCTCAACACAAGACTTCATGAATAGATGATGATCTTTCAACCATTAAGCTAATACCTAAAGACTTCACATATTTAATTAACCGAAATTGCATTTTAATTTTGAGATGTTGTAAGATTGATATCTATTTGTTGTTTACTGAAATAAGAATAAAAATGATGTATATCAAGTATAAAGATAAAGATAATGGATGATTGTTTTCTAGTCAATAGTAGAATGCAATCATGACATCAGAACACAATATGCATGCTCCAAGCAACAACAGAACATCCTTTGCTTTCAAGTCTTCCTACATCCTACATGCTATTGTTATCTACCAAATGCATATATTGTTGCCATCGGCTGTCATCATCAAATCGTTTCAACCACAAAAGGACTCAATTTAATATTGGAAAACTTGTTCAATTCTATTTAAATTAAAGAGTTAATTACAAGTATTAATTTCATTATCAGTTTTTGCGGATATTATCCTAAAGTGAAGAAATTACACGAATCATCACTATAGTTGTCAATTGTTTTTTGGTTTTTACCTCGCGACCAAACACCGTCTATTTTGACCGTTAAATGAGAAATGAATTCGTCATTTTACCATGTTCTTCTTCTAAAACACCATTTTTTCTTGTTGTTTTTCTTTCTCAGATCTAACGCAATAAAACAAAAGGTAAAGTTTTCGGGATAATTCGTATAATTTCTTCATTTTAAGATAATATCCGCAAAAGGTGACAATTTCCGTGACGAAAAATGTTATCAATTCTAAATTAAATATAAAATGTTGTAACATTTTCTACTTAGTTAAAATAGTTAGTTTTTTTCATTACTACAAACTCTTAAAAGGATTAAAAAGTGATTAAAGTATTAAATTCTTTTATTAACATATGCTATACCAACAGAAGTCCCAACTTAAATGATCCAACCACCACCTATAAAAGATAAAGACTCCCACACAAACACACAAAAACACATTTATAAATAGGTTTAGATTATTGAGCTACATTTAAGCCAACACAAATTATCATTATCATATAATATAAGAGAGATGGAGAATAAGAGATTGCCTGCACTGTATATGACCATGGTGGTTTGTGGTTCACTGATGGAGCTAGCCATTGGAGCTGTTTATACAGTTGGAGACTCAGCTGGTTGGACCACCATTGGCAATGTTAATTACAAACAGTGGGCTGCTACTAAGACCTTCAAACTTGGTGATACCATTGGTATGTAACATGTTTCATATATTCTTTGTTTTCATGTTCCTTGTTTTATGGTTCTTTGCTCTTTTGAATCTGTTATTTGATTTCATTTGATCTGTTACTGCATGTTATATATACATACACATACTGGACTTTATATGTGATTTTTACTAAAAGAGTTAAATGTTCAAGCTCATGTAAATATATGTAAACAATATACATAGATTATCAAATTGTTGGATATGGCTTACATATTAGAATGGTTGGTATTCTATATTTAGGCTGATTAGTGAATGTATAATTACCTTAAATATAATAAAATTATACAAATAAAGATTGTTCTAATTTAATATGTTTTGCATGCATAAGAAAATGTTTAGTTATATTCAAAACAAGTATTAATTTTCTAACCACAAAACAAAACTTTTTATTACATATTACTAAACATCCCTTTAGCTATATATCCTTAATTAACAAAACCCAATTAAGATGCTTTAAACTTACCCCAAGTTATATTGATTAATCATATCGGAGTACATGTTAATTATAGTTAAAACATTTCATTTGAGTGACTTCAATTTTGTGTGTTGTTGATGGAAGTTTTTTTGTAAGATACAATTATTAATTACACAAAAAAGGTGTCTTAAGATTTAATATCAAAATCTTGCAAAACAAAAAAGATTTAATAAATGCATAATGACTTTGCTTATACTGTAAGACTTAAAAATGATAAAAGCCAGTATAATTAATTACTTTAAATTCATTGAGAATTTTATACTTACGGGAAAATGATCCGTAGATTTTATCTAAGCTTAAGTACCGCTACTGTAAAAAAAGTTACAAATTAAATCTTTGAATTTGATAAACATACATAGCCTCCTGAATTTACATAACTTTTCCCTGAATTTTACATAATCCTCCGTGCTTTACCTAAGATAAATACTGCATTCTTTACCTAACCTTTTCCATATAATTATTTGCATTTGTAAATTTTTCACATACCCCGTATATATGCTAAAGTAGATTTACGGATATATAGTTGTGGTCGTTATTCTTGCTTTTTGTTAGCTTTTGATTCGCTGCATTTTTAAAGCAGTGCCACTAGCTTAATCATTAGACTGTGATTATTGCATCTTTCATTCTCTTATATTAAAGCTTCTTTTAAAAAACATGTACTCCGTACTTTATATGTCATATGGCAAACATGTTTATAAAGTTTCCTCAAAACATGGCATGCTATTTTGAGAAGACTAGTTTATGAGATAAAAAAAACACACAAGACTACAAGAATTGATTAATAAGTTCAAAATTGTCAAATTAGTTAAAGTTCTATTTTATCGAATTTTATTTAAATGCATCAATATAGAAGCCAATGTTTCATGGTGTGCGTGGTAAGGTACTCTGAGTTTTACCCACGAGGCGAAGGTTTGATTTTCGGCTTGGTTTCTATGTGGTTTTTTCCTAAAACTTGTGCAATTGGGGTTGGGCTCCATACATATGGCTGGGTTGGGCCAGCTTTCAGTGACTTCCATCATTGTATCATCCCCGACGAAGTTTTGGGCTTTAGAGTTTGTTGACCGTTTGAAAATAAATGAAACAATATACTAAATGACGAAAATTGCATACTCAATATAAATAGTTTTTTATTCCCTATTGTCCAAGAGATTTCTTGTTTATAATATATGGTACCAAACAAAGCTAAAGACCAGCTTCTTACCCATCAATGTTGTTTCTTTAACCCTTTTATATGCTCTAATTATATATATTGGTATCTCAGTTTTCGCATACAACAAGCAATTTCACAATGTGATGCAAGTTAGTCATGCGGACTACAGATCCTGCAATATCTCTGCGCCCATTGCGACCCATTCTACAGGCAATGACTCTATCAGTATAAAGACATACGGCCACCACTTTTACCTCTGTGCCGTCCCAGGTCATTGCCAAGCCGGACAAAAGGTTGACATTAACGTTCAAAAGGTTTCTTCAACATTGGCTCCAACTCCATCGGCATCAAATCCACCAGCGTTGGCTTCTTTGCCATCTCCATCTTTTAGTCCCACAACGAATGCGCCTAATTCTGTAGGCCTAGCTGCTTCATCGGCTAAATCATTCATTAAAGTGGGGTTGGCTATAGCTATTTTTGTTGGTATGGTATGACGGTTCGATCTATTTGTCTTGATGAACATGATTGAAGACAATGAAGAGGCACTAGCTGCATTTGGTTTTGATTTTCTGTAGAAATAGGCATCGTACCGACTTTGTGTAAGAATCACAATAAATTTTTCACAGTTATGTTTAATTGGTTATTGTAGTTCATGGAGATAATCTTGTATTCTTTTCATTTGTAATTCATATTCATAAATATAAACCATTATCAATAAATGTTAGTTTAGCATATACGATCATGTTCTTTACGATATGCTATATAGGTGCCGAATATATAAGATTTTTAGCAAAAAAATATGGACATACGTTAATGTTAGAATTAGGCTATAAATACTCAACCTAACTCGGCTTGAAATCGAACTTAAGAATCAGGTTAGAATTGGGTATTCTCAACCCACAAACCCATCAACCCAGAGGCGGAGGGAGAGAAGGGGCAGGGGCCCTGCCAATAGGCCCAATTCTAGTGCACACTTTTCAGCCCATAACCACTAATTAAATGTCTATCCACCCTTAACAAAACTGATTAAATAGTCCATAGGCATTTGCTATCTACATCTTCCCACATGCACAAGCACAATCACAATCACAATCAATTAATCAATTCACAGGTTACTTTTCTTCTATTCTTTCCCTTTTCGTTTGTTTCCCTTTAATCGATTATATATATCTTTCAGACTTTCACCATATTGCTCCAGTTACATTTTTATTATGCTTGACAATGAAGTTTGTAAATAATAGTTTTTGATAATTTTGTCTTTCTAGTATTAATAGTTTATTATGTTGTTTATTTTTTCAATGAGTACTATGTTAAATATGCAAGCTCTGTTAATCGATTCAACCTGATTTTTTTTTTCCCAGTGAGGTCAGGGTTAGTCTCTTGGGTTGTCAAGTTGACACGCTAACCCAAAAGCTTTTAAATTATTTGATTTATGATCCTCATTTATCTGTTGTATCATATTTGCTGAACATTTGTTTGGTGACATAGTTAAAAAGTATGATTACACATGCTAGTAATAACTTTTCTGTTCATTTTTAATAATTGTGTAAAAAAATTATTATAAATGAATGATTAAATGACTAGTATTTTAAAGATGAACATACGCAACATTTAGATGGGTTGGCTAGGAGCAGTGCCGGCTTGATAGTTCTAGTGGGCTAGGCACAAACCTAAGGCCCATCAAATACTAAGGCCCCCAAAATTTATAAACATTGATCAACTACTATACTCAGTTTTATAGTATTTAGATTAATAAGATTATAGTTAGGGCTTTCTTTATCATAAAACAACCGCTCTTTAATCTTATGTCACTAATAAGTGAATATGAATCGTTTCATCAATTACACATTTCTTGAAAATCCAAGTTCCATTAATCTCCTAAAGAATTTCGAAATTTCTAACAAGGCTCACCATTATTGTGTTATTTGAGTATTAAGGTACGTTGATTATTCCTCGTTCTCAATTCTCCATCTCTTCCTCTTTTTAATCTTCTATGTATTTGAGTACCAACGTTTTTAGTCTTTCGCGTGTATCTCCACCACCTTTCTTTTGCTTTATATGTTTACCTTAGTTTATCATGCCGTTAATTAGGCCCCTAAAATTTATCCCGCTAAGGCCCCCAAAAACGTTGAGCCGACACTGGCTGGAAGTATCTTATAAATTCACTATGTAGCGAGTTTTCCTCAAGGTCTCGAGTTAGAGTCTTGGGTTTCTCATCTCAAGATATTTTTTATGACGAGGGGGTTGAAGGTCTAGCGATTTGTTGGTTAAAATTGCCTCAAGCACGTCTGAATCAAAACTAACTTAAAAAAAAAAAAAAAATACTAGTGCTAGATAAATGAATGAAATAGTAGCGGTGTAATTAAGTTAATTTTCTAATATATTAATTTTAATGATATTTTGAAGTCGACCATTGATTTGTCAAATTGCAAACCCATGTCGAGTATGTGTCCGAGTTGATAAGTTTATGGGCTCAATTTGAAGTATTGATTTACTATCTTTCGTGGTAATTTTAGCTGATGGGAAAAATCACCGGTATAGACCCAATCTTTTATTTTTTTTTCCACTTTGGTCACCCATTTTTTATTTTTATTAGAATGGAATGCAACTTGTCACTTTTTTACCACTTTAGTTACTCAACTTTTATTTTGTTAAAATGGAATGTAACCTTCGGATAAGTTTTTACATTAATTACTCACATTGTAAAAAATTGTTGAAAAATGGTACTCGTATTAAAGTATACTTGAACACTAACATATAATTAGGTGACCTATAAAATGTTCATCTTAGCTAAGGCTGACAAAACAGGTTACACGAAACCCGTTAAGACACGAACATGTTAAGACACGAATCTGTTAAACTCAAACACGAACACGACCTGTAATCGTGTAATTTTTTTCAAACACGAACACGACACGAAAATTAACAGGTGCACCTGTTAAGACCTGTCAAGGAACCTGTTAACATGTATATTATAGAATTCTTGACTAATATTGAAAAAAAAACTTAAGGATACAAAAACTCTTACAAATCTCAACTATTTTATAACGACAATAATCCTTACATTACAAAAGTTCATAAATATCTTACCTTATAAAAATCATATATCAAATCATAATATCAATTCTTGGTATTTTATATATATGTATAATCTTAACATGTCTTAACAGATACTAACAGGTCCGGATCCGTTAACACAAGAATCTTAACAGGTGTTAATAGGTCCGGACCTATTAAAACACGAAACCTGTTAAGGTCAAACACGAAACCTGTTAAGAACAGATCGTGTCGTGTTGTGTTAACAGGTTCCGTGTCAAAATTGTCAGCCTTAATCTTGGCTTTCAAGTAGTTTGTCATGTCACTTAAAACAATTTGTCATCAAAACTTAAGATGACACATCAAAACCTTATTAAATCCATCCATACCTATTTACCGTTTCTATTATTAACCTAAAACTTCTTTGTAACTACAGGAATCGAAAACCTTTTAAATATCTTTGTATATAAAGTCATTGTTGTTGTTTATATAATAATTTTTTAACTTTAATTAATGAATAAATGGTTTATGATGAGTATTACTTTGATATCATATATGTATTTTATGTTATGCATCATTTATATTTTTATATATTATTTTTATGAATCTAATGGTTAAAACTAAAATTGAAATAGGTATTGATTTTATGTCAAAGAGAATAGACAATGGGTAAATATTAATTATCATTTTAATAAAAATAAAAGTTGGGTAACTAAAATGTTAAAAAAGTGAAAAGTTGATTCCTATTTTAATAAAAATAAAAGGTAAGTGCTTATAGTGGTAAAAAAAAATGAAAAGTTACACCCTATTTTAATAAAAATAAAAGATGGGTGACTAAAATAAGAAAAAAGTGAAAGGTTAGGTCTATATGAATTATTTTTCCCTTAGCTGATTTTATGGTTGAACCCATACTTTTTATGTAAGATGGTTTGTCTTCCTAACATATCAACTTATAATATTTTTTATAACAACTTGATCATTGCATTAAATTAAATTAAAGAATAAAACTAAAATGATATAATAAATACATAGCTCAATGTTTAAGGAATTTTTTTCTTTGTCGTTTTTTCTTAAAAGATCAAGTGTTTGAATTTTGCAAATGTGATGAGAGAAGGTTATACGAGAAGAGAGCAAAACCTTTTGGAAGTTGGCAGGATTCGAATTGAGCATCAAAGTTAAGGCCGGGTGTTTCATTTATCCGTAAACAAAAATTTGATACCTTTTTAAGAATATATCACATTTTATTCTTTATGTATTCAATTTTATTCACCAACTTCAATAGTAAGAAACACATCTCTGATCTCTAGATTCAAACACATATCTCAAAAACAAAAATTTTCATCACTTACATGTGTCCAAGTGAAGGACATGTGTTGATTTTTACGTACCACGTAGTATGTAGTGGTTTTTAAGTTTTGTTAAATTTTTGTGTTTATTTGTTACAACTATGCGTTTGTTATTCGCGGGTGATACTTCTTTCGAGTTAGTTTATACAGTCTATTCGCAAACATACCTAGTGATTTTAATATATAAAAATCGTTTTGGACAATTAGTGTACGTGTATTCTTAAGTTGTTTTATGAATAGAAAGTGAAGGGAAAGAAAAGAAGAAAGGTAGGGACATACATATATACAAACAAATTAAATAAAAGCACAAAAAGTTACATAAAATGAAAACGTACAAAGATACATCAAATTAAACCATGCCATTTCAATCATATAGACTAAAATAAGCAATTTATTCATTATAAAGATAGGTTTATGAAGAGCATGTGCATGCATTTCCTCGATGGTTGCAAGTTTCATTGCAAGACTAAACCAGTCTCACCCATTTTCTCATCTATCAATCGGTCTATTTTTTCTTTCATCTGATCTGTGAAGTAGTTTTCCCAGTCTCCGTCTTTAGCCTTCCTAAAATAAATTCGGTTTGAGACTTCACACGGCCTCGTTTCGAACTTCCACTTTTGTTTAATTACTTCTAAGTTGCTCAAATTGCCAAAACTACACAACTTTATGCCCGGCTACGCAATATAACAATCCACAACTACTTCGCTATCGGTCACCCAGGAGTATTTAGCCTTGCAAGGTAGCCGTTTCACAAGTTCTCGTTAGCAAGGATAGAGAGAGAAAAGGACACTACAAGAAATATGGCCTTTGGCCGCGACAAAAGTTGTCGCCATATGTGACGACATTAGTGACGACAAACTTTGGTCGCCAATTCCTCGTGACCTAAAGTTTTTGGCGACGATTTTTGTGACGACTGTAAGTGGGCTCCACGGACAACAAAAGAAAATAAAAAAGAAATTAGAAAAAAACTTTCGGCGACGACATTAGTGACGACTTTTTTCGTCGCCAAATTATTTTGTTAATATATATTTTTAATAAAACTAAAAAACATTTTTTTAAAACAATAAAAATAAATTAGTTTTGGCCACGACTTTAGTGACGACAATGTCGTCGCCAAAACTAAATTTTTTAATAAAAAAAATACAGTGCATATACAGTTTATACAAACCGTATTTATATGTGTATTTATTTATTGTTTTTAATGTATATTTCAATTGGAAAAAACCATTTAAGGCTATAAAATCAATTAACAAAAAAATAATAACAATTAAAAATTTAATTATACCCAACAAATACTATATAAACTATATGAATTTTCATACAAAATATCCAAAAATTAAAATCAAACAAATACAAACAATATAAAAATTTCATTCGGCGACGACGTCGCCAAATGTTTGGCGGGAAAATTTAGCTTTGGCGGAAAGTAAATAAAATTTGAAACTTAATAAAAAACATTTGGCGACGACATTAGCGATGATAATGTCGTCACAGTATATTATTTTCAAAAAGTTACTTTCTCGGATAAATTTAATTCAAAAAGAAATTCAAAATAGTTTTGGCAACGACATTAGTAACGACAATATCGTCGCCAAAAGAAAACTTGACTTTTGACTACTTTTTTGTCGTTTAGTGGACTTTTGGCGATGAAAATTTTGTCGCAACGAAAAGTCTCGTCGCCAAAACCCAAAATTCTTGTAGTTAATGTCATCAACCACACTCGCATTCCCCTTTTCAATCGAAATAGGATACCCAATGTACTCCGCAAGCCTCTTCACATTACTTATAGGATCACTTTTCATATCTTCATATTTCATCAAAAAAAAAAAAAAAAAATTTGGCCATTTCCATACTTGCTTTCCAGTAGCCCAAAATATGATCCCAATATGGTCATACCATGAAATGCCTTGATAAAACTCATTGAGTGCTTCTTCAAAGGGCGATTCCTCATGAGACATTTTTAGTGCTTCATTTACGAAATTGCAATGAGAAACTATTACATCTTTTTTGTTCCTATATACATTGACAATTTTACAATCCGAAGATTTGACTGAATTTGGCAAAGAAAAATAAGGAAGATGTGTGGCCACTAGTTGGTGAATATTGTCATCACTTTTTTGAAGTTGATTTCCCTCTATCATAGAGATACAATCACGAGGGCTCATTTTAAGCAAAGGAGAAGTTGATTCATTAAAATTTTCTCGAGTTACAGTGGCAAAAGCTAAGGCGACTAGCCCACTAGCCAATGGCAAAAGCTAAGGCCACTACTACATATGAACACGTTATTTGGTTGGGCCTTGAAGCTTTCTTGAGCCATAATTTTTTTTTCAATGTGTTGTTGAGAGTTCCAAAAGCCTTGATTTTTATACGATTTTGCTTTAGGTGGCCAACAACAAGTGTGTTCAGGAATTGTTTTGAACATCTCTTCCATGGTGGATTTGGATGTTCTTCTAGTTTTGGTATGAGTTAGTGTCATTTGTAATGACTCATTTATATATAGGAAGGAAAATGATCCGTATGCTTCTTATTATACAGGACAATAATATACGAGTAATATTTAACATTTTTAAATATACAACTGAAAAATATAACATACGGATCTAAAACGTGAGTTATGCTTGACTTAAATAAATGTTCGGTGACTGATCATTTATTTTAGAGTCTCGCAAGTCTTTCTCGACTATTGACTAATGGATCATTGAAATATTAAATGATCTTCTAGCATCATATCGCGGAAAACAACCTTCGCCTTGCAAAGAATGATCTTCCCTTAATTGGAATTAGAAGTCTGCTTTTCTTGCCTTTTCCGCTATTAACTATAATATTCATAACTTGAAAATGTATATTTGTTTTGAATTTGAATGGTAACGCATGTTATAACACCCCGAACTAGAGCTTGAAAAGTCACTGAAAAATTAAATAGCACACTGTGAAATTATCGTAGGCAAACTAAATGAACAACATGAACTCGGTGAATCCAACAAGTTAAGTCAAATAAAACACAAAATGCATAAGGAGCAAGTAGCCATCGATCATTTACAAATCAATCCAAAAGATGACAAACCATCCTAAGCATAATGCAAAAGATGGTAAATGAATCCTTGATCCATATCAGTCCAAGTCCGGGTCCAAGCAACAATCAATCATGTATCACGACCTTGGTTCACCTAATTACCTGAAAAATGTACTAACAAGTCAACACGAGGTTGGTGAATTCGTAATAATGGTTTACGGGGAACCATTGTCGATAATCGCAATATCAAACACGATAAGATTACACAAAGAAAAGTAAATGCATGTAATAAATGAGCACAAGTGATGTCAATATCAAGCTATATGCCGTAAGCATGTCAATGTCATATCATACATCATAAGTATGACTCTCAAGTCAACACTGCAACGATACCCACATGTCATCATCATGACCAATATGTCATCTCGAATCCTCGAGATATATATGTCTATATACCGGATGTCCATGTACGTTTCATCAATGCAACGATATTCATGATGTCATCGACCCGACCATCATGGTATATCAAAATCATCAAGCATATACATCTATATACTTGGGTGTCCATGTCCGTTTCTCAACAATACATAACATTTCAAGTATAAGCAAATCAATCACAAGTCCATAGAACCATCAAATCAACCACAACAATAAGTGCATACATTTCGGAGGATTCTACTTTCAATGAATCATAGATGCTTATACATAGGGTCACCCGCAGCCTTCCTAGCACAACTACAACCCTTTGAAAGCATAACCGACTTCCACATATGCACAACTATCCTAAGTAAATCACAACATCACAATTGTATGCGCAATACACCAAACAATCATCAAATTCATAATCAACCAAAACAAACAATCAAACAAGTAGTGTACACTTTCCAGCCCAAATCTCAAGTGACTAGGGAGCTATGGAACTCACCTGATGCAATTAATTAACTTCCAAATATAGGCGAGCACAATCAAACTTCTACAACATTTCCAACCTATTTTACAACATCAAAATATCACAAGGTATCCCAAAGGTAAGGCCTAGCTAGCTAAACCATGCCACAATCCCCCAAAGGTGCTTTAGAAGTGATTCAAGAACATTTTATTGATAAAGGAAGGGTTTTGGTCAAAAGCGCTTCAATGACTTAGCACTAAAATTTGACATGAAAATCAAAGTGTTTAAAAATGTTTTTAATCAATTTTGTTGACCTTAATGTTTGGGATGAGATTTTCATGGTTAAACTTTGTACTTCAGGATCATAAATATGAAAAATGAGAAAGATCCTAAAACATGCTTAAGATCCTAAGATATGGGCCAAGATATATCCAAAATATGTCCAGGATCTTGAGCTCTGAGATTACTAACCGTTATATATTTTGACTAAGCAATATAGGAACATCCAAAAGTGTTTCCTTGACTACCACATTCAATCGTGAAATCCTCCACACCATGTTCCCAAGACAAAGCAACAAGGGACTTAAGCAACACAGCCTTCAGTTGACAGCTTAATGCCATAAGGAGACATGCGATCAACATCAACCTGCCTTACACCAAAGACACTGGGAACACCTATGGATTTGTACTTTAACCTACTCCTATGTAAGAAACCATTACGTTCAGGAGAAATCAATGAATGGCTTACAAAACCAAACGCATCTTTCCAATCCCTAACCTCTACACCACCACCAACATATAATTCATAGTCACCATTCCTTGATACAATAACCCAATCACCAAACTCTTTAAGTTTATAAAAGAAATTGAACAACGCCACCTACGGTTCTATAAGATTGGCACAACAAAGGACTTGGAAAGTAATGATCTTTGCAATTCTAGTAGGATGAACAGTAGAGATATGGCATTAGTAATAATCTATGACGACAAGGAAGAAAGGCGACAACGGAATCCTAAGATTACCAAGGGAAAAAGCTTTCGCATACAACCCAACAAAACCAGCAGGAGGATCGCAGATGGATTGCCCTCTTTCTGGATAACGGATTGAATTAGGGTTTTGTGAAAAATAAGTGGCTACAAAGTTCTGATGATCAGAATGACTCCACACATTGGTGATACTCTCTAGTCCCCTCTTCGTCATTATGCTACACGGAATAAAAAGAGAAGAAGGATAAGAAGTGTACCTTGATGAAGATCGGCGAACGAAGTAGCACAATAATTGTTTTTGAGTAAAAAAGAGAAAAAGAGAGAGGCAACAAATCTTTTTAAATAATAAAAAGTTGGTATTTATATTGGGTAATAATCACGGGTAACTACCCAGTGATAAGTTACCCCGGGTACCGTGCCAACAAGTTGCCACTAAGGCATAAGCCATCATTATGACTCTGTTATATACGACTTTAATGTCGATTACATGATTGATTAGGCTGATAAGACGAAGCAACGGGGCAACAGAGCACATTTTCTAGAGTCTAACCGGACATCCTGCAGACAGTCTCTCCGGCTAGACTAGGGGGCTTGATGATATACCCTATACGGAGTTTTACCTCCATACCCGAAGCAGATACGAAGACACCTTCGTACAGGTAAAATTATTTATCTATATATACCTAGAATGGAGCTTAACCTCCATTTAATATGATCATTCCAGAGCTCTTAAAGTAACGAGACCCAGCTCTGAGGAAATATATCAAAAAGATCGGATATAGATTATTTCTATGATTATCTGAATAAATAATATATTCAAGATCCGATTACCTCGGACACTGTTTGTAGCAAGATCACCACAAATGTCCTCAAGAAGGAAATAGATATTCTCAAAAGAAGAAGAGATTTATCCTAATTCTCTTACTCCCCTCTCCAAGTTTCTACCCTCTATATAAAGAGGAAGACATCATACGGCATCATCATCTTTTTCCCTCTAAAAACATACAGCCTACCTACCACGCCGATCTCCAAAGTCCGGTGACAATATATAACAATCATATGCGTAAAGCGGCTATAGCCCTATTACCGGTAGGGAATCACCTACGAATCATCATTAACACCCCAATCCCATCACTCGCACCTCCGGTTGAGCCATAGTGTGATTATTTGATCAAACAATTATCTTAGGTAATTTTTGTCCCAAACACTTAGGATGTTAATATAAGACCAATAAACAAGTTTTGGATCATTAAAAGTAGACCGATAACCGAATGAAAAAGTTAAGGAAAGAACAGAAAGAGTGTGGCTGCTCGCATAGTTGGCCGTGTGAGTCTCTGTATTATGGGAAAACTAGGCATGTTCTTGATAATAGCATGACCACAAGCAGAGAGTGTCTGTTTAAGCGCCAGTGCTCCGACTGGGCAGATTTTTAACTTCAAGATCGACTAAAGAAGTTACAAAACACATTTTTATGCATAAATCAACATATTTTATTATTAAACATAACCCACATCATAATCTTGTCCCAACACATCAAACACATCATCAAATCCTTACAAATCAACCCAAAACCCTAATGAAACCCTATTTCACTCCAAATCCGTTTTTGAGTTGAATTGTGACCCGAAAACACTTTGCTACAACTAGAAACATGCTAACAAACATAAAATGGTGAAGTGAGTGAAGTTTCACTTACCAAAAGCTCCTTCCAAGTATCAACCCGAATTTGACCCAAATGAAGAGTTTTCTTGTACATTGTGACTCAAATCTTTGATATGATGTTAAGAGGATTATATAGATGATGATTTTAACACTAATCTTGCTTGAATAACAATAAATGATGATGATAATCTAGAGAGTGATGTAAAAGTGTGTGTGAGTTCTTGCATTAAGTTAGAGAGAAAAAGGAAATGTGAAGGAAATGAATGAATGGATAGGGTGGGTGCAAGACTTGGGGATGGGATAGGGTTATGGGTTGGCTAAATGGGTATGGGTCTAGTCCATGGGTTGACCCGACTATAATTTCTAGTTCAATCTTTACAAATTCGTTTTAAATTGTATCACATAATAAGTCGACCAACCTACCGACAAGCACATTACTAGTCATTTAGTCACAAAATGAAGTCAATCATATCATTAAATAAGATTGTTAGTCAAATTACACTCAAAGTCAAACGGTAAAAGTCACGGATGTTACACATGTAGAATCTAGAGGGATTATATTGTAACCGATTCTGATGTATTGTAAGTTAGATTGGCAATTGTTACTAAATAAGTTGAGTCAATTGCATAAGTTGTCCATGTCGTTTGCACAAATTCATGGTTTATATACTCAAAAATTTCTTTAATGGTTTACGTTCAAAGTTCTAGTTTTTTTAGTAGGTTACATCCCTATCACTAATGCGGTTACTTTTTATCCGTTTAATTGCCTCATGTGCCCTAACGTGAGGGCCTTTTCGTCCTTTCTCTTATCATCTACAAACCGCGAAGGCGTTTATATGCAAAAAAAAAAAGTAAAAGAGAACACTATTTCATCTTCTTTTTATCATCATCAACTTAATAATTTCAAACTAAAAACCTTTTTCTTCATTTTTGTTTTTTTCCCATTCAGAAACAATAACAATTTTATAAAATTGATTCTTATTCAAACAAAAACAACATAAAAAAAAATAATTACTCTTTAATATATATATATATATATATATTGAACAAAATACAACTACATTTCTTGTTTAACAAAACATTATGTACACAACAAAGAACACCCGATTAATATTTTTTTTAAGATATATAAATTATGGGCCCTAATTTTTAGTTAATTTAAATATTAAAATGTGAGATGTTTCGCATCTAAACTTAAATATAAACAACATTGTATTTACTTTTCCCATGTATGTTTCCCTATGCTTTGCATGGAGGCTCAAATCTGTTAAAAAAGGAGATGATATTGATATAATTATTTTTGATATATTTACCAAACTGTTATGCTAATAACTTAATACAATTGATTGTATAAGTTATGCATTGTGGTACAAAATATCACATCCCTCGTGAAAGGCGAAGCAATTTATTTGACTAAGAAAAAGGTTTAACAAGATTAACTAATTCAAATTTAAAGATAACGATGTCCAGTTCCTTTCGTACATGCGCTCAAATCTTATAGGCGGTTGTCCGTTTGTATGCATTGTTTAAAACTATTCATAATACCCGTACGATGTACAATAGCTATATAAATTGTATCATAATTTTTTATAACCACATCAAAATCGAAACTCGTAAGCATAGTGGATGTCAATTGTCCTTGTGATTTCGGATTGTAAAATCAAAATTTTGAAGTCTTCATGTTAATAACTTATTATAATTAATATAAGTAATAGGAGTTGAAAACTTGAAAAAGAAAAAGAGACATATTAGTAATGAAAAAACGATCAATCAAATAATGTTATAATATCTTTTGTATTAATAAGCCATGAGTTAGAGTTTAATTTGAAGTCTAATAAGGAAATTTAATTATATACAACTAAAAAAGCTAATTTAACAAAATAAATAAAAAAGGGGTATGTGTCGACCAAGAATTACGTCATGTATCGTTTCAAAAACATGTTAATCCTGTTTTAGTTTATGAACAACTAATAACTAACTAGTCATTTAAAAATTATTAAGGTTAAAGGGTTAAAAGAAAGTTTATATTATTTAAAGTTTACAAATAATATATATATATATATATATAATGTTGTATATGGCATTGGTAAAATAAAAAATAAAAATTTGATACCCAATGGACTAAATATAAAATAATTTAAAGTTTGAGAGTCAAAATAAAAGTGTTAATCAAATAATATGAAAACAAAATTTAATATTTGAGCATTAACTCAATGGTTGAAAGGACATTCTCTTATTCAAAAGGTTTTGTGTTCAAGATGTGGGTAGATATAGAAAGTCCCTCTATGAGGGTTTTTTTTTAAGTATGCTCAGATTCAAGTCTGAGAGGGCAAAATTTCCCCTTATTAATCATCGTGTCTTCGGGCAGATAAGTAGGGTCCCCCAATCGGGTATTTGAAATAGACTATCTACTTCGAGGGAACTCTTTAGGGCGAACCTGGTTAAGACAATGTATGTTAGACCTTCTGCTGTCGAATTACGATATGAAGTTTCAAGCGAAATTCACCTTTAGAAAAAATAATTATACCCAAGGGACAAAGTTAGAAACCATTTACTGTATAGTGTATGAAGAAAAAATAAAAGGGATTATGACCTGGGAATGTAACTAACTATGCCAAAATGTTTATGTTGTGTAACCAACTATGTAACACCCATCATTTAAAAATAAGGATTTCTAAAAAATTTCACCTAACGGTGTCAAAGAAAGCGGAACAAACATTTAAAAGTCCAAACCAATAAATTCAGTTTGGTTTATTCATTAATTGGTGTTACTTGCCATATCATAGAAACAAGTCTAAATGGAAATTCATCGGTTGCCCAACATTAAACAACCGATCACAAGTCATTACAAGTCTTTAAATACCAAAACATAATTCAAATGTCTAAAAGGAGCAGCCACTTTGGGTAAACTATAGTCATCTTCAAATGCTATCTACCTATGCCTTGCTCTTTATTAATCAACGATCATAAGCTTTCTAAACCTGAGGGAACAACACATTTCAAGAAATAAGTGTTACCTAACGAATTAGCTAAGTAAGATAACACATGATTTGTAAAGCATTTGTCTAATTAAAACTTTATAGAAGTAATATTTCATCATTGAGGCACATGTTAACACAATTCATCTCACATAGCATTAAACATCTTTCATATAAGATAATTCATCCTAAATGTGCCTAGTCATCTTTTGCGTCATCACATATAACATCTCATCATCTTTTAAGTGTGACTTATGTCACACCCGACTAGATGAACAAACCTTACGGTTGTACATCAATGTCATTAGAGAATGGCAAGCCAATCCCGGAGTAATCCGTATGTTCAAGACAAATGGGGTGGGTCAGACCTCCCGTATTACTCTTCACATCTTTGACCATGTTGCAAGGAGCTACCCAAGCAACCACATCTACGCACCCGCCGGGAAAGGGCAAGTACAGGTTAAGCTTAACTCTTTCACATCTAATTTACGAGCTCGATTTCACATCTCATATGGTTTAGGTTTTTACACTACCTAAACAATTAGTACGTGACATGACAACTTAAAGAGTCTAGTGAACTAGATGAGCAAGCCATACAAACGTGCACAATATAATACATCTCAAAACATAGCATATCATTTCGTATCATATCATTTCATTTCATATTACATCATTTCATATAATAGGGACTGCATATCAGGCCTCAAAGGTCATTTACATAGCCAATGTCACCTTCCGTGTATCCTGATTACCCATAAACAATCAAGATATCAAATGAAAAGTTATTATACAAAGCATTTTGTGCAACCTGGGCATTAGGTGCGTCGCACCACCCTATTGGTGCGTCACAACAATCATACAGGAAAGTCAGGTTAGATGCAGGTTTGGTGCGTCGCATATCGAGCTTCGATCGAAAATCAATTTTCCCAACCTGGGTTGTGGTGCGTCGCACCTCCCACTTGGTGCGTCGCACCTGGGGTGCCAACTAGCAACTCAATTTTTAAACTTGCTCTAAACGATTCCCATTCGATCTCAAACCCTTAGCCCAACCTGGGGGCATAAAATTAACCTCTTTGAAAACACTTTTGATGACTTTAATCCATCAATCAACCCCTTAATCCTTTACAGCATAAATCAATCATTGAATCACCCGAATAACATGAAATCGGTAATTGTTTAATCAAATAACCAAACCCACACCCCATGGCCTGGGTTGAATACCTACCTATACTTTAATAATCAGATTTCAAAGATTACCTACAATACCTGTAGATGACTTAGGGGATTCAAGATCTAAACAAAACTTGATCAATATGGTACGAAACGATGAAATCTTAGAGGGAATTTGCTTGGAGAGGGAGGGAGATCGGATGGAGGGTTTCTCACGTATGATGGCAGGTGTTTTGTGACAATTAGGGCTGCCTAATTGCCCTCTAATTCCTAGGCATCCCCTCCTAAACTTACACTTAGGACCATTCAACTCCTAAACTTAACGTTCTTAGCTTAAACTCACTTACCGGGAGACTTGACACACTAACAAGCACTTAATTACATCATCATACTTTAATTACTTTCATTTACATCACATTAATCGCTTCACATTAAACATATAAGCATTAAATCATATAATCACATATAAGGCACATAATTTAATGAATCTAACGTTACTAACGGAAAGTCAAATAGTCAAACACGAAAAGTTCAGGATGTTACAAACTACAAAAAAGTTTTTGTAATGTAATAAAGTACCTGTTTTCGTCTATAGTATGCAAATTACCGGTTACCATTGAAAAGTAACCGGTTATACTTATAAAGATAGCAGATTCCGGCCAAAAGTAGCAAAACGAATATCTATATCTATATCTATTTTTTGAAAAAAAACAATAATTAATCATCCATTTTCCATAATATAGTCACATTTATACAAAACTTTAACAATTTACAATTAACCTAATGAAAACGATTAAAACTAGATCCCTGCATATATCTTCAAGCATATACCTACAATCTAAAAACCCATTCATCACCTACAACTAAAAACAATCTAAACATATAAAATCAAACACACTTCTAAAGTTCATCTAATCAAATTTCAAAACCCAGAAATCAAGAAAGAACAAACAACCGAGATTCACATGGTGGTGGTGGCCAGAGTGGTGGTGACCGTCGTTTACCGATATACACAACTACACACCACCGTCTTGCTCGACAACAACAACAACTTCCGTCGTGCTCGACGGTCAATGTAAGACACAAACTGGTTAGTGGTGAGGGTGACCGGAATCGATGACAACATCGACAAGTCCTGGAACATAGAATCAAAAACCCTTACTGTTGGCAAAAACCCATTTGTGGGTTTCAAGATTTTTGAGTTTTTGACAACCGATCATCTTTCCATCAATCTCTAAAGCTCTTAAATTGTCTTGATTGTAATCAACTTGAGTTGCTAAACAAGTTCCAGAGGTGAATTCAATATTCATAATTGGGTGTTTCGAGGTTGTGGGCGGAGGTCGGCAGCGGCGGTTGTGATGAAAGGTGGGTTGTTTCCGGCTGGGGTGGGTGCTGGTTGGTTCCGTTTTTCTTTTTCTTTTTTCGTTTCTTCCGACTGGGTTTTGGAAATAACTTATTAGTGAGTGTGTTCGATTTATAAAGGGTTAATGGTAGCCGGAATGGTGTTGGCGGCAGTGGCCTGAAAGTTGGCGTCGGGAATGCAGGAGGTGGTGGTTGTATTTGATTTGTGTACAACTATATATGTGTTTGGCCGGAATGGTTGGCGTTAGTGGCCGGAATCTGGGTTAATCCCTAAAAAAAATGGGACGAAATTAAAATAGATATAGTCGCTGCGGGATAGTTGCTTACGTTAACTTCGATTATTTATCATATGATAAAGTGCAATTTTTAAAGTTTTGTTAATTCCTTTATCGTTTTTTGGTTTTATAAACCGTAAGTCAGTAATTATCCATACTCCGTTATAATAATTATCCACATTACGGTGAAAGTTAAAAAAAAATAAAAAGAGACATGTGAAAACATAAATGTTTGATATATAAAAACACAAAGAAAGAATGTTGTGTACATAATGTATTATTTTCATGTAATGTTTTACGAGCACTAAAAAAACGTTCAAAATTGATACAAGATGGGTTAAGTTGTAAAGAGTCAACCAACCAAACCATCAGCCCATCAAAGCCCACCCTTTTTAATATATGTTAAAGTCTGTTAATAATTTAAATAGTACTCGTACAACAAAGGATTTATACTACACCAGATAGTGTATGTTTACACGTGGGTGGTTATATCATATCTCTTCATACACCTACCGCCTCTACCCACTGATTTTGGTCTCCGGTTTCTATTTATTTATAAAATAAATTTTCATATTTCCTGTATCTATATTTTTATCTACCTCTTTCTTTTACTCTTTCATCTTCTTTAAGTCTCCTGCACTTTATCCTCCTTCCTAATCTACCCGCTTTTCACATACCAATTAACAATTGCTTTAATTTTTAATCCCAATATTTATGCTTAATCAGAGAAAGTCGTTTGTATTGATTTGATATCATGAAGGGCTGTCACCGGTAAACTTCATCACCGCCACAACTGGAGCAGCCTGTCGGTATTATCGATAGGCTGCAGCGCCGCACACCACTCTCTTTCTATTTGTGTATAGATGTGCTTTTTGAGGTTGTTGCGGTGGTGTTTGGTTGCCATTGTTATAGATTTCGGATGAAGTTGGATGCCGACGGTGGTGGTCAAGATTTGTAACTGGCAGTGGCGGTCAACTTTCGGATTACAGTAGCGATTTGCTATAGTACCTTCCATCGTTATCGGTGCGATAAACAAAAAAATTAACAGAATCCGGTGTTGGTTAATGTCGGCAGCTATTCCGGCGATGATTCATGCCGGTGGTTTGTTTTCAGATTTGTCGGTTTGAGTTGCATTAGTAGGGAGTTGCTACAGTACGGGTAGCATAGATTTGATGTTACTACTGAGTTGCTACAGTTCCGGTTCTTCGATTAAAGGAGATCGGCGGTGGTTACCGGCGATGGTTACCGGCTGACAGCGGTGGTTAATGAAGATTTAGTGTTTTATATATGTATCAGTATTGATATGCATACATACATGGGTATGTTATGCAAGTTGTACCTGCTACTAACAAAGTGTAAATAAGCAATGTTAAAAGTATGTTATAGCTTATGCATCTGAGTTTGTACCATTAGCCAATCAAGCCAGTTAGTGTAACTGAGCCGTCACGGTAGCAAACTGAGCCGTCACTGTAGCAGTCCAAATTAGGATCATTGTATATATAATGATTAGGTTAATTGGGGTAACAAAAGCGATATGGTTTTGGGGGATTGAATTTTATGATCAAAAATCAATATGGTTTTGGCGATGAGAATTTTCTGATAAAAAAAAAAAAAGCAAGATAAGGGAGACAGATTTTTGTTTGGATGTGAAAGTGGTGACTTGTAACATCAGGTTACTTGTTGTGTACTATAGACCAAAATGAGTAGTTTGTTAAATTACATAAACGTTTTTTGAGTTAGTTGCATAACATAAACATTTTAACATAGTTTGTTAAATTATATAAACATATGTTTTTTGAGTTAGTTGCATAACATAAACATTTTAACATAGTTTGTTAAATTATATAAACGTTTTTTGAGTTAGTTGCATAACATAAATATTTGAAAATAAAATTTTAAATTAAAAAAGGTAAAGCTAGATTCGTGCACGAATGGCAACTTTTGCCAACTTCTATTGAGACCATAATTGTTGTTCACTTAATGGTTTCCAAAATTGATATTAGTATATACTTGAAAAATACCTTATTCGTTCTGTATTGATATCGCGCGGTATATTATTGTCCACTTGATGGTTTTCGAAATCGGTATATACTGAAAATAACACAATATATTGGTACCTAACTCGTTCTGTACCGATAACCATTCAGATGAATTGAGATTGACATCATGTTTTGATAATTTTTAAAACAAATACTGTTGTTATTAAGATCGAAACGGTACCATAATTGTTCCATTTCCATTCCTAGACCAAAAGAACCAATGCTCAAAATCATTTATAACCAATGGAAATGAAAAGCGAAAACATTTATATAAGTAAGGTGTAACAATTTTTTAAAAGTTTATGATTTAAAGATAAAAATCATTTAAACCCTATCATACGGTGCAAATTCCCAGTATATGAAGAGCGTAAAGTGACCTCTAAGACCATTCCGTTCGAGGTAAATTTGGGCTGGTCGGTCGTCTATAATGGGAATCTATTGCTGGGCCCAATCTAAAATGCATCCGACTTGTTCACTGACTTCACTCTTTCAAACATAGTCGGACCTTTCCTTATAATATAAAATTTGTAGTATAAACTTATATCAACGTATAGTATCTTCTTAATATGATACTATCACGGTACCCGCACAATGCGGCGATGTTTATGTTGGCGACGGTGTTCATGGCGGTGACGGTGTAGAGGTGGGGGACAATTTTTGGTGGTAAAGGTGGCGTTGAGTGGTGTAGATAATTGATGAAAAGTCATTGATGTAAATGGTTAATAAAGATATTTTAAAAAAATAAATGACTAATATTGTAATATATCATTAAGGGTATTTTAAACTTTTATCCTCATGTAACTTTCAACATAGAGCTATTATTTTTATATTATAGTATAGAAGTGTAGATAGTTTGTTGTGATGTGTGAAAGAAGTTAAAAACATTTCTCACTACAAAGTAAATAAATATTTCTCATATTGAAAAGATTCTTCTTTCTTTTAGTACATGCTAAAGCTAATTTATAAAGACAAAAGGATTTTATTTTAATTAAATCTAAATAAAAAATATTTTTTTAATGAATATTTTCTATCTAGTTAGATATATTTTTATTTATGATGATAAACAAAGTTACTTCTTTTAAAGAATATATTACTAATTTGTTTTACGTCACTTTAAACAAACAAAATATTAACTATAAAACATTATTATTTTTTAAAAAAATAGTTTGATTGTGTTGCTAAGGTCTCTCTTTATAGGGCTTCTAGCCCGCGTCTGAGTCACGTCCGACGCGTAAGAAGTGGAAGACGCTACTAGCACCGCCGAGTCTGAAGGGTGCGTCCAAGCATCACTTCCAAATTCAAACGCTGGTAGAAGTGGTGGTGGTGGGTCCCTCTTGTGTTCTTTCCGTTTCCAACTTAAAAAAAAAAAAGAATTTTTCAAAAGTTTTCAAAAATAACGGCTACTTTTGTTGAATTTTATTTTTTTTCTTCTCCTATATATACCACTATCACACTACCCTTTTATTTCACACTATCAAACATACATACTTTTATCTATCTTAAACCATCTCAAGTACATACCACCCCAAAAAAATGTCTAATTCATCAGCATCCTCCTCCTCTAGCTCTAATTATGAATCAACCGAATATGAATCCATGAATCAGGGTTGTTTCCCAGATGAATGCATTTTTCAATCCCGAGGCCATAAGCGCTTGTCTTAATGTTATCTTTGACGAAGAAGACAACCAGAGCCAAACAGTTTCAAGTTTTTCAGCACCCAAGTTGACTAGAAGGGTGATCCATCGAGATCACCTTGGTGTTGCAAAACTTTTATACGATCATTACTTTGCGCCTAACTGCACTTACCCACCCGACATGTTTCGTAGAAGGTTTAGAACGTGAAAGGAAATGTTTCTCCGCATAGCGCGGGATATACACTCCTTTAACAACGTTCAACCGCTACCGAAGCACTTTTTAGTTTTTCCACAAAGCACCGACGGATGCTTCTGGTCATCCCGGTTTTAACATTTTCCAGAAATGCATTTCTGCAATACGCCAGTTAGCTTATAGTTATAAGGCTGATGCTTTGGACGAGTACTTGCAAATAGCACAAGATACGGGGTACCAATGTTTAGACGCTTTCTACAAATGTGTGATACACCTGTATCAACACGAGTACTTGAGAAGGCCAACAGAAGTAGATATCGAGTGGTTAACTGCTAAACATGAGCAGGTTCATGGTTTTCCGGGTATAGTTGGTAGCAAAGATTGCATGCATTGGGGGTGGAGGAACTCTCCGGTGGCATGGCAAGGGCAGTACACGCGAGGCGATAAGGGCCATCCCACAATCATGCTTGAAGCGGTATGATTTGTGGATCTGGCATGCTTACTTTGGCCATGTTGGTTCGAACAACGACATCAATGTCCTCAACGAATCAGATTTGTTTGACGATTTGCTTCAGGACAGGGCTCCTCAAGTAGAGTTTTCGGTGAATGGCCACCGGTTTGGAAAGGGATATTACCTAGCAAATGGTATTTATCCTGAATGGGCCACTCTTGTCAAGTCTTTCAAGTGCCCGATGGACCCGAAAACCACCAAGTTCAAGAGATACCAAGAAGCTGCAAGGAAGGATGTCGAGCGAGCATTCGGGGTTCTTCAAGGTCATTGGCAGATTGTTGAGCAACAAGCCCGGGCCTACAGTGTGAACAAGATAAAACATATCATGTTATGTGTGTGATTCTGCACAACATGATCGTTGAAGATAACGGGCGCGCACTTACAGAGTTTGAAGAAGAGTTGATAGCTAATACTGTCCTCCCAACTCGCACGTGGTCTGAAAGGTGTTCAACACAGCTTCGTACGTACGGGGAGTTGCACGATAGAAGGACTCATCATGAACTCCACAATGCTCTGATTGAACATGTTTGGAACCTCCCGGAACACGGCCATCAATGTTGATGCGTAGTTCTTTTTTTCTTCTAATAATGTGATTTTTCACAATTTATGTTTTCTAGTTTAATGTTTAAGTTTTAAAATAAATGTGATGTGTTTTATGTTTTTTTTAAGTGTTGTAATGTGTTTTTTAATAATAAAATGTGTTTTAATTATAATAAAATGTGTTTGTTTAATTTTGTGAAAAATAAAAATAAAATAATATAATAATGGATGAATAGTGTTAGAAATAGGTTAGAAGTAGTTCCTTATAAGGAGAGGCCTAATGGGAGTATAAAAACTGGATTTAGTTTGGTTGGGTAAATATAAAAAAGAGAAATTAATATTCTAATAAATGGTATTCTTGGGTTAGGTTGCGAATGGAGATGGTCTAATGAATATACATACATATATTACGATAACAATATATTTATAAAACTAAAAATTGATATATTAAATATCAGTGCATCAACCAAACACAACCCCATATAGCCATATAGGCCAAACTTACTTTGGCTCGTGATGACGTACCTAGCTTAAGTACTATTAACGCTAGTAAATAAGCCAAAATCCGCTAATGCTATTCCACCTAGTACA
Source organism: Erigeron canadensis (assembly GCF_010389155.1). Taxonomy (NCBI): domain Eukaryota; kingdom Viridiplantae; phylum Streptophyta; class Magnoliopsida; order Asterales; family Asteraceae; genus Erigeron; species Erigeron canadensis. The sequence goes on from NC_057764.1 coordinate 4,771,587, forward strand.
TAGCTATAGCCAAGTACCACGAAGGTCGTAGCCCTTTCCCTGCAGGCTGCAGCCTTCCTGCCACTGGTCGTGACTATAGCCAAGGTTTTAGCCTGGAAGTCCCATGATGTCGATTATAGCGACGTCTAACAAACCCTGCAACAACTTTGTCTCTTTTTCACAAGAGACAAGTGCTTACGTATAAAACGACACACCAAATAAACGTCTATCTGCAAGACAAGCGTCATGATTTGGGACCAATGCATACGTCCACCTACAAGACGAACGTCATGGTTGGGGACCAACATGCTAACCTACCTTTGACCTCTATAAATACCCCTCCATTGGCCTACTTCTAGGACCAATCAACAACACACAAAAAGACACACACTTTACACTTGGTGGCGTCATATCAACACCTTGATTTCACATCAGTTAGGAATCGCCCGCAAGTCTAAAACATCTCTCAAACCCCTTTTTTCCATACAAGATTAACCGAATCCTTGCTTAAACATCTTGTTACCAACTCACTTTTTACCCCTTTATCATGAAACAATACATGGTTATTTTTTTTTGAAAGGTGTAGATCATTTGCTAGCAACAAGGGATCTAGCTTATATTGTCTTAACTGGGTCCGCGCTAGAGAGCACCCCCACCCTCAATACCTAGTAGGAAGAGAAACCCCCAACTAAACCGCCCGAAGGCAAGACATTTAATTGGGGTAAAACCTTGCCCCTTCTGCAGGACTTAAACCTGTTTCACTAGAAGACTTTTTGTGAAATTCCTTTTAAATGTCTTTCCTATATCTTGACCTCGAGGCCTCCAGCATGTAAAGCTGGTGCTCAACCATTGAACTATAATGGGAAGTAAAACAATACATGGTTATTGACTTGCACATTTTCCTACTTTAGCACAAAAAATAAAACACATATGGTAATATGGAACTGATTTTTAAAAATAATGTTTATAAAACAAATAAGGGATAATAACCACAAAGGCCACCTAAAAATTTAATTGTTTTTCTTTAGGCCACTAATTTATTATAAAAGATTTATAGACCGTCTAAAATATTATTCTATTTCATTTATAAGTATTCTAGCTAAAATTACCTGTAATGACAATAATACTCTTATAAATATAACAAGACTAATTTACCATCAAATAAATTTACGCTTTAAATGTGAAAATAATTACTAAAATGGCTTGGGTTTTCTTATGTTTTGTTTTTATTAGATAATAAGGGTTTAAGATCATTCTCATTTGTTTTCATCTTCATCGACATCTCCATATTCGTTATTAAAGGCACAATGCAACGGTAACGTTAAATATATTTTCTCCTTATATTGTCGTTTTATTGTTTACCCGTTTCTTGCTTCTATACTATACGTACATAATCGTATGGGTTTTCTTTATATAAGTATTTTTGTGCATGGACTAGCTTGGAATTTCAGTGTATATGTATTATGTAAAAAAATTATTTTATTAAATAAAAGATATTTTTGTCATTCTCAGTTTTTCTTTTGTAACTTTAGTATAAATTGATGTAAATGAAAAAAATTACAAATTTAGGTGTCCTATAAGTAGGGATGACAACGGGGCGGGGATTGTCGGAGATCTTGATCCCCATCCCCATCCCCGATTTTCACTTGTAATCCTCATACCCGCCCCCATCGAGTATCGGAGATCCCCGTCAGGTATCGGGTATTTATTTTTTAAAATAAAAACTAATTTATCGTAGAATATGATAAGTAGTAGAACGTGTAGTTCGACCTTTTCTTTTTTATATATAAACTAATGTCTATGTTAAATAAATGATAAATAAAATATAACATATTAAAGGTATTAAACAAAAAACTCTAAACCTAAAATAATTCTAACATATGTAAAACTTAAAGTAAATCTAATAAATATATATAGTAAATTTCGGGTTCGGGTATGAGGATCGGGGATTTACGATTTCCATCCCCGTCCTCATCCCCCATCGGGGAATAGAATAACATCCCCATACCCGTCCCCATCCCCGGTCAATTCGGGGATTCCTCGGTCAAATCGGGTTCGGGTATCGGATTCCCCATTAGGTATGAGTATTTTTGCCATCTCTACCTATAAGTTTCATATGATAAATTGGTGGTCTAAATGAAAACAATGAAATAATTGAGTGGCCTTAGTAGATATTATCCCAAGTAAACAAGGTTGTTAACATCGACATTTTACCGTAAAACCTCCTTTTACATCAAGAACTGAAAAATAAATTTTAATTGAGATTCAAATAGCCTGTGTACATATTCTAATTCACTTTTGTAATTCATATCAAAATACTAATTAGAGTCATCACTAGAGTGACGAAATTAAATTCATATTGTCACTAAAACAATGAAATTAAAGTCATTAGTGAATAATGTTGAAGTTTACTTTTGAAAAAAAAAAACAAAAAAGAATAATGTTGATGACAAAGAAAGACGTCAGTCATAATTGAGTTTTAATATAATTATAGAAAATTGATAATAGTACCACAAACTTTATTAATCTACCATATTTATGTATTATATGTTTGTACAGTCTCCAATAAATGTTGTACAGTATGTATTAAATTTGGTGGTACTAATATTATTTCCCTACTATTTACAAATGTACCTAGAAGTATAGAAGTGGACATGAACTCTTTCGGTCACGACTTCGATAAAAACGAGTTTAAAAGAAGAGAACAACGGCTTTGAGATTAGAAGTGGCAGTTGGGATGGCCAACTTATGGTATACCGGTTGTTACGCCAATAACAACGTGGCGGCTAAGTTGGTATGAAAGAACTGTTGTGCCGTGAGAATTCTTCTCTATACAAGTTTTCAAACGAGGTTTTTGAACATAATTTCAATAGACGAGAGGGGCATTCAACGACAGTCACCATAATCTATATTTTTCAGTTTTAGACTTACATTCGTGTGTTTTTCTCTAGCCTATGTAGGTTGCTTTATAATCCAAACTATACATGTCCCACATAAACTATAGCCTTTCGTTTTCACATAATTTGCTCCCAACAAGTTATATCCGAATTTTGAAAGTTCAATGTATACAATTATATTAGAGTTAATTACTAAAATGGTACTTAACGTTTACGCCATATTACTGGTTTCATACATTTTCTTTTGAAATTACGCTGATCATATCTAACGTATGCAAATCCCCGCTCAGACCATACTGGAGGCCAACGCCGTCAGGTGGCCGTTAAAACCTCCCCCACGTGACTTGCACGTGAGGGGCAAATATGTAATATCGCGTTTCCTAATTACTGAAATGGTACCTAACGTTTGCACGATATTGCTGGTTTCATACCTATATGTTTCTTAATTACTTAAATAGTACATAATGTTTAGTTATTAATTTTATTTATATATATATATATTTTAATTTGTTTTATTTTTCTTTTATAAAAATTCTCCAAAACTTGTTACAATTTAATGAAAATAGTTAAAATGCACCTATAATCCACTCAAAAATAATATCAAATAGTTATTTCATAACAAATTATAAGTTTTAAAGTTCACGAATAACCAAAAATAGCAATAAAGTATCATAAAAATAATTTTTTTTAAAAATAAAATTTCCTTTTTTAAAAATTTCGGAAATACCAGAAATATCCAAGAATACCAGAAATATCGGTCGGTATTTACCGGTGTTTAAAACATTGCTTTAAGCTTCATGTTGAAGTAAATACTGACTTGTATTTCTGGTATTCCTAGTATATTCCATGGTATTACCATTGCGGTATTTCCGGAATTTTTTCAAAAAAAAGAATTTCCTCGCAAATTTTTTTAAAATTGTTTTTATGATACTTTATTGCTATTTTTGGTTATTCGTGAACTTTAAAACTTATATTTTGTTATGAAATACCTATTTGGTATTATTTTTGAGTGGATTATAAGTGCATTCTGACTATTTTCATTAAATTGTAACAAGTTTTGAAGAACTTTTATAAAAGAAAAATAAAACAAATTCAAAAAAATTCAAAAAAATAAATTAATTAATAACTAAACATTAGGTACCATTTAAGTAATTAAGAAACATTAGGTATGAAACCAACAATATCGTGCAAACGTTAGGTACCATATCAGTAATTAAGAAACGCGATATTACATATTTACCCCTCACGTGCAAGTCACGCGGGGGAGGTTTTAACGGCCACCTGACGGCGTTAGCCTCCAGTATGGTCCGAGTGGAAATTTGCATACGTTGGATATGATCAGCGTAATTTCGAAAGGAAAGGTATGAACCAGTAATATGACACAACGTTAACTAACATTTCAGTAATCTACCAATATATATATAACAAGGTGTTAAATTCATTTATAAACAAATAAGAACCCTTGGATGAATTTCATCTTTGATTAAGAGTCATTAGATCAAATTTAATTATTTCATCTTTCTTAAATGACAATATTAATACTTATACTTTTTATGATTATACAAAAAATACCCCTTTAAATTTAATTTACACTTTTTGATTTTCCATCACAAATTTACACTTTGTATCTAATAATTCTAATCATGGAATCAAAAATAGTAGCTAATATATATACCCCTTTAAATTTAATTTACAATTTTTGGTTTTCCATCACAAATTTACATTTTTTACCCAATAATTTTAATCAAGAAATCAAATATAATAGCTAATATATATATATATAAGAATAATAATAGTTAATATTATATATTCAATATATTAATAGCTAATATATAATTAATACCCGATTAATACGCGTAATACACAAGAAACATATATAATTAATGACATGTTAAATTTTTATAATATCATAAGTTGACAAAAAATTAACCAGGTAAGAAATAAATCACTAGAAAACATGAAGTTACATTAGTCGTTGATTAGATTCTGGTTAATAGTGACCACACAGTTCGTTTTTAGGCATGAATTTCCTTTTTGTAACAAACCTTAGTCAATGTTTCTCATATATATTTGTGCGTTATTTAACCACAATTTTGAAAAATGGATACATAATCTATTAGAGGTCTCGCTAAGTAAGGTTTTCGTTTCTTTGGATGTCTTCCGTTCATCCAGATATGTCTGCATTGTCATTGCACCTGTGTTTTAACGTTTTCCTCGAATAATTTAGTTATACACTAAAATTGCTAAGCAATTTAATTATCAATCTATATAACGCATGTTGTGTTAATCTAACTTAAAATTATGCATAATATCATTACAATTTTCATACAATTATTTTTCTGATATATAACTGTGATAGCTTACTATAGACTCCATATTTGTTTTATAAATTTTATTAAGAAGGCTGGTTTGACTCCGGTCCAATTTTCAAAACATTGATTTAATAAAGACGTTATATGATAAAAATCCTATACAAAAATCATTATAACCAAATTTTATTTGTTATATGATTAAAATCGTATACAAAAATATAACTTAATAGAAACGTATTATAATAAAAAGGAAAATTTTATTGTAATAACATTAAAAATTGATTATAAAGATAAAAAACGATGCAACATATAAAATATTAGTTTTCATAATTATATCATCAAAAACGTTAATTATTAATGTCTACAAACTTAAATAAGGAAATAATAATAACTTAAATTTAATAAAATTAAATTAAATATAAAAAAGTTAAATAAGGTATAGGACATCATCATTTGATCTAATGCCTCTAAATAAAAGTTAAAATTTATTTAAGGATTCATACTTCTTCAATTATGAATTAAGGTTTCTTTTTAGTATATATTTAGAGATAACGAGAGTAAATACCTGCGCGTTGCAGCGGTGAGATGGTGGGGTGATAGATCATAGAGTGTGATAGGTAATAGAGTTTGATAGCCAAATGTCTTAGCCGTACGTGCTCCGCCTTCGGATTTAAAAATTCGTCGAAAGTATATCGAATGACATTGCTAATGAAAGAGCATCAAATTTTAAGAACACCCATATAATTTTTATAATTTATTGATGTACGGTTTTTGAGATAAATTTTTTTGAATGAATTAGAGTAATAAAATAATTTATGAAGGAGAGAGAAAAAATAAGTGGTTGAGATTTGAGGAGAGAGATGAAAATAAAAGTTGAAAGTTGTGGGCATTGATGTATGATACATCATGCATTATCATGTGTACAATGTTAAAATTGAAAGTTGTACCCTCATTTACTTTATAACATAGTATAGATATAGATAAAATAATACTAATACTATTTATCTTTTATCTTATCCAATAGAATAATAGTTAATATCATATAAAAAAAACAACAGCATATTTTAATTGAAATATTAAAGATATGTTACATTTAAAATATATAGGGGGATGGGAATATAAGGTTATCGGGTATCTAAGCTTAGGTGTGGAACACTCATATATTGTTTTTTTAATCCATTAAAATCATGGGGGCCCATGCATTTATTCATTAAACAAGAAATAATAAAATATTAGTATGTGAGGTGTTCCACAACTAAGCTTAGGTGCCGAACAACCTTATATTCCTTTTCCCATATATATATATATATATATATGTAGGAAAAGGTTCAAATGAGAACCATATAAATTGGAAGAATCATGAGAACCTTTTAATTATAACTTGGTGTTCATATGTGAATAGTGTATGTGAACAAATTCCTTCACATTTGAACATGTCAAGTTATGACTAATATTACCTATGTTCATATATGAATGGTTCTCTAATGAACCTATGTGAACGAATGTTCACGTATACCTATCACATATGAACATGAAGTTATAATATAATGGTTCTCATGGTTCTTTCAATTTAAATGGTTCTCAATTGAACTATACCCTATGTGTGTGTGTGTATATATATATATATGGAAAAAGTGAATATAATGTCCGGTTTAGTCAAATTATCAACGGCAGTGTTGGGAAGACGAGTTTATCTTATGTGAGTGACAACTTGGGGAGTATCAACCTTTAACATTGGTTTGCAAATTTGGAGCATGTGGTAACAGAGAAGTTGCGCTTTATTAAACAAAATAAAATAAATTATCGAAACTAATGATATATAATTTAGCTTGTAAATATGCATGACTATTGTGATTACTATTATAAAAGAATTTGAAAAAAAAATAATGTATTAACATACAAGTATATTATCAATGTATTATACATTTACCCAAAAAAAAAACATTTTTCCAACCTCTTTTTTCTTTTTTTCCTATTCTATTAAAAACCAAAACAACTCAAAATTTTTACTCTACCAATAGAAAGATTTATCTCAAAACTAATGTTTCCAACAAAGTGATGTACTTTCAAAGAAGAGGATTATGATAACAAAGTCAACGTTTGTATGTATTATTTATTTATTAATATTTTGTATGAACAAAATTACAGATGTACCCTTAAAAAAGTTTACATTGTAACAAAATTGGAGTCAGACTCCATCCATGGTTATATTCCATAAATTTTGCAAAGTTATTATAGAATAAAATCTAAACTCAATACTAATGTGTTGCCTATGATCAATTCTAACTCGACAATTCAAAGTATTTAGGATATATTATTTTTCTTTATTCAATTGATAAAAATCACAATTTCATCTTTTTTTTTGTGTGGAAGGGGTAATGGAGGAGGGGGGTCGAACTCGGAAAATGAAATGCAATATATCGATTGGAAGACAAGTAAAAAAGTGAGTGGTTTAGCTTTTGGTGGTCTGAATGCTCTTAATTGAGCATTGATATGTACAAATAGATCTGACATGTGGTGCAAAACTTGGATGCCGTGAGGTTTAAAATCATCCATGTGATTCATGGTTCTGAGTTTGTGTTCCTATGTAAAACAAATGGTAATGATATTTGGGCAAATATATGTTTCTCATTTTATGAGACACACTCGATTGCTAGACCCCTTAAGATGTTATTAAAGAACACTTGAGAGTGAAAATAAGACAAGATTCTGGAATGATCATTGACTTAATGGTAGCAATCTTGCAACTCGGTTTAGAAGGTTGTATGCCTTGGCACCATCTAAAGAATGTGTCATGTGTGATATTTTTTTTTTATGATATGACATGAAAATCTGAATGATATCGAGATATTTTTGATGACATGAATAAGTAATAACTTTTGACATTGAAATAGTAAGACTTAATGAATAACAAAATAAATTTTTATGAAATTATCAAAGTAAAAAAAAAATGTTAATAAAGTGAAATTGAGTATTTTAATTCGTTAATTATTATTTAAGAAATTGTATTTTTTATATATACAAGTATAAAAATATATTTACTCGCGTATTACGCGGGACAATAATCTAGTTAACTCATTATATTATAGTTTACAATATATGGCTTTCACATAATTTTCAATTCCCAAACTTCGTAAATCGGTGACGACCTTTTAATGTTTGTCACTTATAATTAAAGCATTTTTCTTGTAGTAGAGGTACATTACCTTTTGAAGTATATATATATATATATATGTTGATAAGCTTTAATCTCACACGACATTTATCGGTTAGAATACTAGCATTTTATAGCAAAAGTTAACTCATTGTTGGATTTGTAATTTTATTTTCTAAAGCCAAGCAAGAGTAAACTGAAACGAAATCCTAAGAACTTATAATCGAGATCAACAAAATTCTCTCATTGTTTTAATATCCTGCATATGTTTAACAACTTTACTCATTTTATTTGACTCTTTCTTTGATTGTATCGCAAAAAACTCAGAATTCCATTGCGATTTTTAAAATCATATTCCCATTATTTTAAATCTCATTGTGACTTTCATAATCTTAATGTGAAATTCCTAAATCTCATTGTGATTTTCTTAAATTCGATTTTCCCAAATTTAATTACGATTTTATAATCTTATTGGGATATTCTTAAATCTCATTATGATTTTCCTAAAACTGCTTGCTATTTTCAAGAGCTTTCGCATATTGTTTGTTATTTTAGACCCATATTACCCATATTGTTTTTTAATGCAACTATGCCAGGAAAGTACCCGCAGTGAGAAGTTTGAGGAATGATGAACCTAACTCTTCCGTAATCTGATTAAAATTTTCATTAAAACTCATCAATCTTTAGATAATGCATGCTCAATAATCATAGGCATATTCGCATATGGATTAATAAATTTGGGAGCTGTTAAAAAGATATATATATTTGGGAAATCTTATACTTCATTAGAAAACAAATACTCTACAGTATATTATACTCTTACATAGAAGAAGAGGAAAAAACCGATATTTAACGTAACGCTTTTAATCAATCTGATTTATTTCGTACCCTACGCTCAATGAGAAAATGAATCCGATTCTAATGGATCAAACCTATGGGACTTGAGGAATAGAAAAACAAAGGAAAAAAATGTTACATGTAAAATGAGGTTTACTGAGTTTAGGGTCGAAAATATAAAATAGAATTTAGAGTTAATTATTCAAATGGTACCTGACGTTTGTGCGATATTACTGGCTTCATACATTTTCTTTCGAAACTACGCTGATCATACCCAACGTATGCAAATCTCCACTCGGACCATACTGGAGGCCAACGGCGTTAATTGGCCGTTAAAACCTTCCTCACGTGACTTGCACGTGAGGGGTAAAAATGTAATATCGCATTTCTTAATTACTTAAATGGCACCTAACGTTTGCACGATATTGCTGGTTTCATACCTAATTTTTTTAATTACTTAAATGATACCTAATGTTTAGTTATTAACTTTTTTATATATTCTTTTGTATTTTTTTTATTTTGAAAGGTGAATTCCGTTTTAAGCCAATGTCTTAAAAACCTGTATTTTAGTCATACTGGTGTGGAATACCAGAAATAGAAGTCAGTATTTACTGCGACACGAAACTTAAAGCAATGTTTTAAATACCGACCGATATTTCTCGTATTTCTGGATATTTTCTGGTATTGGCGTCGCGGTAGTTCCGATATTTTTAAAAATGAAAATTTAAAATTTTTTAAAAGTTATTTTTATGATACTTTATTGCTATTTTTGGCTATTTGTGAACTTTAAAACTTATATTTTGTTATGAAATACATATTTGGTATTATTTTTGAGTGGATTATAAGTGCATTTTTATTTTCATTAAATTGTAACAAGTTTTTGGATAATTTTTATAAAAGAAAAATTAAAAATAGCTGTACCGGGCAGTATTTCCGGTAATACCGATAATACCAAAAAATTTTCCACACTAGTATTACTAAAATACCGATTTTTAAGACCTTGGCTTAAAGCGGAATTTACCTTTCAAAATAAAAAAAAATACAAAAAAAAATAATAATTAAAAATTAGGTACCATTTAAGTAATTAAGAAACATTAAGTATGAAACCAGCAATATCGTGCAAACGTTAGGTACCATTTAAGTAATGAAGAAATGCGATACTACATCTTTACCCCTCACGTGCAAGTCACGTGGGGAGGTTTTAACGGCCACCTGACGGCGTTGGCCTCCAGTATGGTCCGAGTGGAGATTTGCATACGTTAGGTATGATCAGCGTAATTTGAAAAGGAAAGGTATGAAACTAGTAATATGGCGTAAATATCAAATACCATTCAGTAATTAAAGAGGGATTGATTGTGTCAATTAGATGGTGTGGCGGGAAACACGGTTAAGAGTTGGTTACCCTCTTTTGTATATAAATAAACATATTGTTCATGAATAAAATCAGTTTTGTGTGTGAAATCCTTTCTCCTCTCTTGTTTCTTTTACTCAATTCTGTTTCAATCATAACAAAAATATTCATGTTAAATTAAATAAGTAAAAAAAAAATGAAGTAATCATACTGTCTAGTACTTACTATTGTAGATATGTCGCCTATCTATGTAGCAACATACTAGAATATAAAGAACACGGTAATTCTCAAATAGGCAATACCGCAATAGTTCTTTTGTTTAATTTAATCAGCAGCAATATAGTTTCCTGGAAGCCGTTTTTTGTTTTCCATATTTCTGTTGAAAGTTTTTCTAGAATACACTTTAGTTTTCAACAACTATAGGCACCCTTTGAATATCTAAATTAATATTTTTTGGTTTTAATAAAGAAAAAAAAAACTTTAATTTGTAGGGTAAGAAAGAAGTTCACAACATAACTGAGAGTTCATATACACCACAATATGGTCACAATATACTGCAGTCTTGTATAATGAATGTGCTCTTCGGGTAGAATCTTTGTGTTGTTCTTAAAGAGGGAGCAATTGTGTAACCAAATTGCACCACTTACAACAATACGTTTGTTGTCCTTCTCCCTTCACAGAATTTTTCTACCTGAAGATTCGGATGCTGCAACCTCTTCATACATATCAGCTATTGCTTTTGCAAAGTATGCCTTTGCTTGTGGCCTTTTTACCTGCATCACAACAGTCAATAGGAGTTTCACTATGACATATTTTCAGCTTATGGTTACGTAACTGTTCAGTATCATCATTATTCGACACTGGTTACAGAAATTGATCAAATTATTAATTTTCCTCGAGAGTATATTAAACCCTTAAATAGTTATTTCTATGTGGAAGTTAAAAAATGAGTGGGTCAGGTGGGTTGGGTCATGGGTCAAAAGAGGCAATTCCTTATGACGTCTAATTTGGTCTTCTGACTTTGATATTTAAATGAAATAGTGCTCTTTCTTTCTTTTCTTTTTTTTCTTTCTTTTTTTTTTGTGAAATAATACTCTAGGATAACTTATGAATTTGAATATGTTTTGGGTGGCTTCCAACCTGTTCAACTTGTTTATGATTTCAGCCATTTGACCCATTAATAGAAAAATTATAACACAAATAAACTTATTTGTCAATATAAGCGTCAAAATTCCCGCACACACTTTAATTAAACTACGTGAAGAAACCTCAATCTTGAGAGAATTTATCAAAAACGATTCTACATAATTCAAGATGTACCTTAAAAGTTGGAGTAAGCAAACCGTTATCCATGGTGAATGGCTCAGCTACCAAAGTGATGGATCTTGCAAACTCAAATCCTCTCAACTGCATTACAATACCATAATCGATGGAAATTGAGCATACATGACACTAATGGACAGTCAATATGTTACAAAGAGAATATACAGATCAATGATTTAGTCAAACACAGACAAGAAGTTTGAAATGCAGAAGTTGTTATGCCTATGTAGAAATGAGAAATATATGGAACGTGACGAGGACTAATGAAGTATAAATTTAGGGTGTATTACTGTTGTGCAGGAGTTAAATTAGGGGCATCATAGTGAAGAATGAGTAAGGTTGGAAACTGCTGACATGAAAATAAAGGTATGTTGCTGTTTATTGGGAACAGATCCTGGAATGCTTATGCTAATTGGTGCAAGTTATGACTCGTGTTATTAACAAAGTTTGAGATACGAATAGTAAATAGTTTGAGCTTTAACTGTATAGTGGTTTTTTGTATTGAGTCAAAATGTAAATGATAGGTATGTCATTCATTTTGGAATGTGCAGTTTGTAAGTTGGTACTAGTAATAAAATGATGAGGTACCGGCCTCTTTTGGGAAAAATAAAGAAAAAGAAAAAAAACAAAGACAAGAAGTACTTGCATAGTTGCATGTTTATTATTGAATATATAACTTCATGATTTGTTTCTTATAACAGGTCTTCCTTTTTTATAATATACGAGAGATAGTACGCGCGCGTTGCTGCGGTAAAATGGTGGGGGTGATAGGTCATAGAGTGTGATAGCCAAATGCCTTAACCGTACGGGCTCCGTCGTCGAATTTAAAAGTTCGTCGAAAATATATCGAATGACATCTATAATGAAAGAGCATGAAATTTTTAGAACACCCATTCAATTTTTATAATTTATCGATATACGGTTTTTGAGATAAAAGATTTTGAATGAATTAGATGAATAAAATGATTTATAGAGGAGAGAAAAAATGAGTGGTTGAGATTTGAGGAGAGAGAAAAAAATGAGTGGTTGAGATTTAAGGGAATTATATGTATATTAGGTAGAGACAAGTTATTTCCCCAACTTGACTCAAATTGGGAAGATCTTGACCCTTGATTGAAAATCAAGGGACAAGATTCAAAGATTTTGAATCTTGTCCCTTGATTTTCAATCAAGGGTCAAGATTACTCTAACATGACTAGTCATGTTAGAGTAACTTGAGGGAATCTTCTCCCATGTTTAAAATAGTGAATAAAGAATAGGGGTATTTTTGGCGGTTCAAATTATCTTTTCTTAAACAAAAAGGTGCTCCTCCTTTATAAGATACGAGCAATAGTAGCCGCGCAATGCGGCGATGAGATGATGGGGGTGATAGGTCATAGGAGGTGATAAGTCATAGAGTGTGATAGCCAAATGCCATCTTTAATGAAAGAGCATGAAATTTTAAGAACACCCATACAATTTTTATAATTTATCGATATACGGTTTTTGAGATAAATATTTTGAATAAATTAGAGGAATAAAATGATTTATGGAATGAGTGGTTGAGATTTGAGGAGAGAAAAATGAGTGGTTGAGATTTAAGGGTATTATAGGTATATTAGGTAGAGATGTTTAAATTAGTGAATAAAGGAGGGTAATTTAGGTAGTTCAAATCATCTTTTGAGATTTTAAAAAACGGCAAAATGCTTTATAAGATAGTATAGATAATATAGATATAGATAATTAAAAAAAATCATGAGTTAACCTGAGCTTGTTTTCCAGTTGCGTCCATGTCAGCCAGGACCGCTGCCTTTGCCCTTGGGTCATTGCACAATTGTTCTAGACTTTCAAACTAGATAACAAGTTACAGAATAATTATTAATATAGCTTCTCCAGAAAGATATCACATTCTTAAAAATTATGCTCATATGGCTATTTATTCTGCTACTGAATGCACAATTGTTATGTAATTTCTTAAAAAGCCTAAAAACAATTTATACTATTAACTAAATTAGGAGTGGTTCTATCATTTGATTGTAACTAATATGGACCTTCCCAGAGAGAAAAGAAAGTCTTATTATGAATACTAGTTAGTAATATTTGACATTTAAACTGGTAAAAGATGATAACTGAACTGTCACCTTTATTCCTTCCTTAGTAGCCCATTCTTTGAGCATCTCAGGGTCCACACAGACAATAGCGACTAAGGCAGCGTTGAAGCTGTCACCTATTTGCAGCAAAATTAAATAAATAAAAGAGAGTATGGTACCTTTTAAAAAATGAATGGAATAGTGCAAAGAAGGGATTCTGTTCTGGCCCTTGGATAATTACCATAAATAAAGCATTGTGCCACAAATTTGCTCTTAGCATATACATTCTCAATTTTCTCTGGGGCTATGTACTCTCCTTGCGCAAGTTTAAATATGTTCTTTTTCCTAAAACGGAGGAAGATGAACAAATTAATACCTTCAGACTTAACAGATAGTTAACAGCTCATAAATGCCTCACTTAAATATGGTAGTCCAAATTTATGGAAATTTTGACCCATTTTCTTATGAATGGATTAATATTGGTAAATATTTATTTCTGATGGGTCAAATAAAGAAATCAGAAAGTTAGCTGCAGAAGAAACAGGCCATATTTAGCCAAAGGTGTAACTTCCTAATTCATTTTATTCAAAAAACATTAAGTGATTTTTAAAATAGTAATCAGTATCGACACTGATTGATTATTACAGCTCAAAAAACTTGGTAAAAAAAAAAATAAACCCGACGCGTGCCAAAAAATAAAATTATTCATTTTAACCAGATGCGATTTTAACCTATCACTCAACCTGCGCGAACCTCACATTTGATGCCTCTAGCAATATCCTTCAATATTATCTCACAAGAAACCAGAGGCACTGATAACCTAATAATATCTTCTGGCATCTTACCTATCAATAATCTTTAAGCGGCCTCCAGGCCACCACAATCCTATGTCTCCGGTATGAAGCCATCCTTCTTCATCGATTACTTCTCTCCTGACCAAATTAGGTTGATGTTAACTAAACATAAACAATCCACTCAAGACAATATCTAAACAATTTTTAAGTACAAACAACATGCAGAAGAGGGTAGTAAGGCTCATCATACGTTTGTACTTCATCTTTGTAGTAGCCTTGGAAGACAATTGGCCCCCTCACACAGATCTCACCACGAGGGTATGGTTGATCGTCCGATAAATAGTTCATTTCAGGAACATCTACAAGCTTCACTTCTGAAACAGGATTCTTGTATATGAAGGATCGATATGTTAAAGTAATAAAGTGTAATTTCTACTTGCAAAAAGTCAAGGTATCGATTAACCAATATTCCAAAGTGAGTAATTTTATCTGTATGAACTTATTACAGTGATATATACATCCAGTTTAGGAAATATGTGCCTCTTTAGTTTTGTATATACTAAAAGAAGTAATTTGTGCTAATTTCATATAATTCAAAGAAGAACAAGGTACAATTTCTAATAAATAAGGGGAAACTGACCACAGGCAGGATTAGGAGGGCCTACATGACCCGAGAGGTTATCATTCTGTTGCATAAAAGTTATAACACAGGAACTCTCAGTCATTCCATACCCCTCCATTACTGGACAGCCAAAACACCTGAAAAGTTGTTATATTACCATAAGAAAACAAAATAAAAAAAATGATATTGATTTGTAACAAGAACTTTTTTAGTAATAAAGTTAGCTTACACTTTAAGGAAGTCCATGACATCCGGAGACAAGGGTGAGGCACCAGAAACCATAAAACGAACACGTCCACCAAGCTTGTCTTTTATTTTGTTAAATACTAATCTGTCCCACATAGGTGATGCCTTCTTGCCTAAAAGATGATTCCAAAAACAAACTATTAGAACATTTTCCTTCTGTTGTACATTCATGTTTAAGAAAAAAAAAAGCCTACAGACTTGTATGAAATAAATTTCAACGTCTAGCTGGTATGTTGTTTTACATATGGTTACTAGAGCTCTAGAAGACTTGACGTAAAAGATTAAAAACTCAGAAAAGACTCCCAACCCTTTTCATTAATGAAACTGCAAATCTTTTTAATTTACTTTCTATATAAAATGCTGTCTTCAATAGCCATTGGAAGTATTTCACTTGCAAATTAAGTATTTGGAGTTCGGACGCAAAAATCGACACCTATGTGCTAAAGAAACATATATATATAAGCTACCTTTTAGTAATGCTTGATGCCTCGCATTATATGCAGCATTAAAGATCCTTTCTTTCAGACCACCAGATGACTTCACTGCATTTATAATACTGCAAAACCACACATCAGATTGAGCACTCACTACGCTACATTGATTGCAGATTTAAAAGTGTATAAAGCACCCTGTTGATCATACCCATCATATACTCTGTTGTATAATCGAGGAACACTGGCAAACACAGTAGGCCTTAATACAGCCATGTCATCCAATAATTTCAAGCTGTCCTACAAAAATAAAAGTATAGCATAAACCTATACTGCTAACTGCTAAGTACATCTGCAAAGTTCCTTTTTGTATGAGGTTGACAGTTCAAGTCTTGGTTGATACAAATTGCAAAACTTAAGGCGTGTGAGTGTGTGACTTTGCTTAGAAAAAGTAATAGAGGCCAATATGTATTGATGAATAGATTGGAACACTAATATGTGTTACTTCATCATAAAAGTGGTGATTTCAACTCATGGCTAAATATTATTAAAAAAATATGGCTAATTACAAAATGTATCGAATGAGACGAAAGTAAGCCAAACTGTCTTATAGCGCATAGACTTCAAAATTATTTTATTCAAAAGCTATTGTATTGCTGAGTAAAAAGAATTATTAAAAATTAGTTATCGTACCAAATATGATTACAAACTTTTTAAACTGAACAATCTTTTGGGTCAAACTTAACCTGACCAAAACCATACAAAACAGAAATTTTGATCTGAACCAGTTCTAACTAATTACCCATCCCTATTTTGCCACCTCTAATTTGTCAGTGATTTAGGACCAATATTAGTATCATGAATTGAATATGGAAAGAAGGTATTATTGAATTTCTTACTCCCTGAAAAAATCCAACAGAGGCACCATAGTACACCAATATGACCTGGTTGGCTCTTTCATATATGTGTGCCAAAGGAAGATAAGATATATATCTGTGAAATCAGAAGGAACAGTGTTGATTTAAAAACAAATTCATTAGAAATAGATAATGCCAGGACATGACAGTACTAACACTCACACATCTGATGGAAAGAATTTAAGTCCATAACTTCCACCGGCAACATTTGCAATCAGGTTTCCATGAGAAAGTACAGCTCCCTTACCATATAAAAATAGAGTTTCAGTTACGATAAAAATAAAAGATTTCACTTTAATAGACATTAGAAAAAATTCCGAAATGTATAAGATATAGAAACCTTTGGTGTCCCAGTTGTACCACTTGTATAGCATATTGTAGCAACATCATCTGGTTTTGGTGGACGAAAAGGGTGATGGTTTTTACTTCCCTAAAAAAGCACCAAATAACAGATAAATTAGTAATTAAATAGCAGAAATAAATAAATTAACAATATGCGGTGAAATAAGTTGAGGTTACCTGATTGAAAAGTTTTGAAAATGATACAACCTTGACCCCTGTCGCTGATGGAAGAGATGGAATGAGTTCATCAACGCCTCCAACCACCTAAGAACCAGTATATACGAATACTTGAAGGTTTTAGTATCATTTTGGCAGCAAAGCATTTCACAGTGATTAATAAGACAGAAAAAGTTGACAATCATACCACTATCAAACGTACAGAAGGAATCTCAGACAAAAAGCTCAGAATCTGAAATAAGGGAATATTAGGCACACATGCTTCAATAAGCAAATAGTAGCATAATAATAATAAAAATACTAACACTAATACACTAATAATAATAGTAGTAATGGCGATGATAATAATACTAACAAAAGACTTATTAAGGCGCAGGAATAAGTATCTAGTAAATTAAACTACATCAGTAAACTTCAAAAACAAGTAAGCAGGGTAACGATGGATTTACATACTAGCTAGTCTGAAAATTGTCAGCACCATTAAAAGTTAATTTAGCAGAAGTCAAACTA
Source organism: Erigeron canadensis (assembly GCF_010389155.1). Taxonomy (NCBI): domain Eukaryota; kingdom Viridiplantae; phylum Streptophyta; class Magnoliopsida; order Asterales; family Asteraceae; genus Erigeron; species Erigeron canadensis. The sequence goes on from NC_057764.1 coordinate 4,789,548, forward strand.
AGTAGGCTAACATTAATAACAACAATATATGCTCCACATCTTAGACATGAAACACCTAATCTTGTGAGACCATTTAACTTACAGTTTGCAGTGTCTCTGGCACACAGAATATGGCTTGTGCAGAAGAGTGATTCACAATGAACTTTACAGCATCTGGACCTGCAAGATTTTGTAGTTACAGCCATTTAACATATCTGTATCATAAAGAAAATCCAAACTAAGCATTTGCCAAAATGAGAGGCAACTAACCAAGGGTATCATATAAAGGGACAGATATGTATGAATACGCGGAGCAAGCATGATCAACAACGAGCCACTCTGGTCGGTTGATAAAATAGAGTCCGATACATGATCCCTGTTTTTCAAAAATAATGAAAGGGACTTGTAAGATATAAGAAAACATTGAAATAGAATGGAAAGGTTACTCTAAATGAGGCATGCCTTTGGTATTCCGTGGGCCACTAATCCAGAGCCAATAGCTGACCGAGCTGTGGCTGCTTCCCCATAAGTTGTCCACTTGTAGCTGTAAACAGACGCATATAGATTAGAAAGGATCGCATGCAAATTTAAAAAACTGCATAAAGTTCTAAGCAATATAGCGTACTCTCCAATAGTTCCATCTGCCGAAATCCTGGAGCCCATATACTTGTAATCTCGGTAGGTTTCTGATGCATACCTATATTAAAAATTTTAAAAGACAAAGCATAATAGTTAAAGAATATTCCAACATTCAACATAACACAAACAATTACGCTTAACGATGTACATCTTGAGTAAACTTACACAAAATTGTCATGCAAGGTGCCAATGTGGGGATGATCAGGAAAACTACTGACTAGCTTCAACGGAGAAGCAGCAGATCTGTCACCAAAAGAAAGGCACATCAGTGTTTTTTCAATCAATGTAATCTTCAATGATGACCAAACTAGATATACCTGTAAACATTCCACTTCCCTGTTTGCAATTTCTCAGGAAGGACAACACTGTACCCTTGTTCTGCCATGGCATCAGAATCATTAATAAAATATCGCAGTGTAGAGCAAAGGAAAACGATATGCATAATGAATACATACATAATTCTGATAAGTGATAACCAAGAGTTAATCATTAGAATCATGAATCTCACAGGTGAATTGCATGGATTGTTGTTTACTAATTACCATACATTTTTCCCTTGAAACAATGACACGAGAAGCATGTACATATTTCCCTTCAAACAACACACGAGAATTACCATACATTTTTCCCTTGAAACACTGACACGAGAAGCATGTACAGATTTATGCAAATTTCTCTTGAGTACATACTCAAACATACTATATAATCCCTTTTTGCCACACCATCTCTGAAGTTCACTTTAAAAAGGAAAATGAGAAATCCTCCTAACCAAATAGCCTAAAAATTCTCCTAACCATAAGATGAAGACGGGTGGCAAAATCAAGGGATGAGAATAGAAAAGGGAATTAATGGAATCCACATATCACAATTTTAAAGTTTTGGGAAGTTTTTTAGGAGGAGGATCCATCATTTCCCCTTTGAAAATACAATCCTCAAAACTAACCCTTTGTGTAAAATGTACCAGTTTCCCTTTATCTTACAGTAATATTTTTTCTAGCGAGTGGGCTACAATGCAATTATGTATATTCACTTGGTAGTGAGACTTGCTATATCCTACTCCCTCATAGCTAATCCTGAAATACGCCAGATTCTAAAGTAGTAGTATTACATTTTATTCCACTTTTTCACTAGCTCTTTTTTCATTTTTTTCTCTTGGTAAAAACATAAATCACATAACACAAGCAATCATTTCTTAATTCCTTTGACTTACACTATTCAATCATTTAACAGACATATGTACATAACCAATAATTCTTGTATATGCCAGATTCTAAAGTTATGTTCCTTTGTTCCATATATTCCACTAATTGCAAAAGTAATCATTTCCACTTTATTCAACATATTAACCAACATGAATCAAAAACGACCAATAAATCAGAATATACCAGATTCTAAGGTCTTATTCCATTGTCCATACATACCACTAAAAAATAGAAGAAAACAAACACCTTTAGTTATTTAAATTAAAAAAAAAGCAGAAGATTTTCATACAAAAACACTTTCTAGAAAACTTTTAGCAGAAAACGGAAGATTTTCAAATTTATAACTACATTTTTGAAAACTTAACAAGTAGGGTTGGATCAAGTGGAAAACCCCTTGCCTTTGGAGACAGAGGTCAAGGACTAAAGGACTCGTCCTCATTCCCCATATAATGTCCGGAGGTCTTATTGGAAGCAGTCTCCCTACCTTAGGGTTGGGGTAGGGTAATTTATATATATTTTTGAAAACTCACTTTGATAGTACACAACAACTATTTTCCATACACAACAAAATGCACCACATAGTTGTATACCGTGTAGTATACTACTTGAACTACAAAAAAGTTGATGTGCACATATCACCTCTCACATAAACTACCAGCAATTTCAAAACTTAAAAATAGAAGTTAGAAACAGAATGAGAGCACGTTTTCAATAATTTTCTCGCGATATATTCATTTCCGCCTATCGATAAAAACACGGAACAAAAACAAAGAAAAATTTTCCACAACTTTTTTCCTAACTTTTTCCACTAATTACAATTCAATAATATCTGCACCTAAAACAAAGTCAACATCAAAACAACTACCACCACTACTACTTTTCACCTAATCTATAAATCTTCACAGCTTATCACATGCATAACAATAATTCATATAAAAATAGTGTAATTAATTAATTAATAATACAATTAAAGCATATTATGTATATATTACCAACAAAAAACTCGCCGGAGGTGGCGTTCAGTTGCACAGCCGACGGACTATCGCCGGCGGTAGTGGAAATGTGGTTCTGAATTGTTTGAAGCCGGCGGCTGGCTTTAGTCTCCATTAAATTATTTTTTGAAATTGGTGAAAATGTGAGCTTATCTTCTGGTTCTCTAGATTCAAGGCAGTGTGGATATATATATATATATATATTTAATACTATATTGCGTGTATGTGATGTGTATATATATAGGTGTGTGTATATATTATTTTATTTTTTTTAGTTATATAGAGAGAAAGAAGAATGATTTGTAGATTATGAAGGAGTTAAGATGAGGAATTAAAATTTGGATTGTAGATGCTGGTGTGTATTTTAAATACAGATTTGTCTACTTCTGTTTTTAGAGTGTCAACATGATAGACTTCAATTCAAGATATGTGTGCCGGCATGTTTAATATGTTTGTTACGATCCTCTCGGACAAAATTTTTATATTTAGAAAACCTAAAAAAATGATAAAGTTACCTTTACAAAAGGTACAAACTTAATTACTCTCCGTCATTGAGAGCCTTTTGAAACAACATGTAATGTAATTCGATTGACACGTGTTCGTGTAATTTATTTACTAGCTTATTAACCGAGGTTCAATCTGGGCATATTGATAAAAGTTTTATAAAAACATATCTTCGTCATTGAAGCTGCAGCAGTCCAACGGTACTCATAACCTCAAAATAATATACCTTATAATTAACTTATTAACCCGCATAATATGCGAATAATTTAAAATTCTATTATGGCAAAATTATTGAAATGATTACCATGTATATATTATTAGAGTTTTTAAAAGAAAATAAAAATATTTTTTTAAAGAAAAACATCTTTAAATAACAAAAATAAAAATGTAATCAATTTTATTAGGAAAGTTTTTATGACATCATAAATAAATAAAGTTAAAAAGAACAAAACTTTAAAAATAAATTTGAAAATGACAAATAAGTTATTTATATAAATTAGTGATGTCATAACAATCTTCTTTTATTTAGTATAGAGATTTTATTTAATTAGCTTTTTTTAATTGTATATAAATTCAATTTCCTTATTAGACTTAAAATTAAACTTTAACTCTCGGCTTATTAGTACAAAAGACATAACCTTATTTGATTAATCATTTTCTTATTAATAAATTTTTTTTTCTGAATCTCAAATCTTCAACTCCTATTACTTATATTACTTATAATAAGTTATTAACATGAAAACTTTTAAATTTTGAGTTTACGATCCAAATGAAAATGCTATTTGTCATCATCCACTATGCTTACAAGTTCCGATTTTGATGTGATTCTAAAATTTAAGGTAATTCAAAACTCTAACTAATCATATATTATATTTATCATTATTGTTTATTATAATTTAGCTTCGATCATTACTGTTTATTATAATTTAGCTTCGATCATCGGTTTATCATAATCACAATTTATTTGATAATCACAATTTATAGGATCATCGGTTTACAATAGAACTAGTATCTTGTTATAACTAGCTAATCAACTCGCATCATGTTTGGTAGGAGCTTTTCAAGAACTTTTCGATTTTGAACAAAAACTCTTATTGTGTTAAAAGATTTGTTTAGATGCAACTAGTTTTAGTTTTTTATTTGAAAAACAAAACTCCATGAAACGCTACTTGAAGATTTTAGTCTTAAAAGTTATACAAATACCTTTTAAAGTTGCAGCTACAGCTACCACACCTAATATTTCTAAAAAATAAAAGTTCTAGCTAACAACTTTGTTTATAAACTACAGCTTATAGCTCCAACTACAGTTACCAGCTACTTTTGCCAAACATAATTTATATGGACAACTAAATAAAATATGATTTTTATTTTAAGATACAACACAATGAACGTTTTTCACTTTGTATCATGCTGAACAATTTTATATTATATATTTTAAGTAAGCGACGTCAAGATTACATTTTGTTTCCACTTAGATTGGTTGACCAGGGATTTTTTTCAAAATCTACTATGTGGGCCCGGTGGTAAGTTTTTCCAAATGTCTCAGGTTCGAGTCTTGGATTTCTAATCTCAAGGTATTTTCCATAAAGAAAGGGTTGGAGGTCCAGCAAATCCTTGATTAAAATTGTCTCAACTACGTCTGAATCAAAACTAACTTTACAAAAAACAAAAACCAAAAAAAAACATTTACTATGTTAAAAATATAATGATAATTCAAATTCGATACCTTTAATTCCAAAATAATATTATAAATTTGTATTTAATTTCAATATCGACCATAACAGAAATCTTCAATGATTATCTACAAAAATTATATTAAGATCATAAAATCATAATATAAGTTTTCATTTTTCTTTATTTTGCCCACCTTTTTGTTTTCTTTTTTTAATAATATCATAAAATATCACGATTATATATTAACATGTTATGGAAGCCTCTTTTTTGAAAATAAAATAACATCATCACAAGTTTCTTTTGTTAATATAAGAAAAGAAAAAAGATATATACGATATTATAAAGTATTTGTCCCATCTAAAGGTGATATCAGGTTAGGTTTAAGTAATCCTAAGTTTGGAACCGATTAAAAATCTTTGTCTCAAACTCAGACTCGATGGTCCCCAGTTACTAACTAACCGCCGAGTAACTTGTTTCCCTATAGATAATTATTATTATATAAATAATAAAAAAGAGGTGAAATATAAATTTGGGTCCACAAAAAATTATTATATGTTGAAACTAATGTAATTTTGTTCGCATGTTCCTCAGTTGTTTTTAAATTTATTTGTCTTTTGGGATTTATTAATAATATTTTTTATGTTTAGATTTTTATTTTCATATTTAAACATATTTTATCTTTTAGAGTTTAATAGGTGGTAGTAGTTAGAAGTACAAATTTACTTATATTAACTTTTACATTCAAACATTTTTTACTCTATTTAAAAAACAATTTATACTACTATTTCTACTTATAAACTATATAAATGTTTTTAATACAACATAAGACTTCCGAAAACTACTCTAATAATCTACTCTTAGAAATGTGAGATGTAGAATCCGAATACAAGTGAATTTCCCCAGAGTTAAAATTTGCATTTGTTTATTCTTTTTATATTTGATAAGTAGATTGATCTCTTTTAAGCAACGATAATTTGTGTTATTTTTGTTTTGATTAGTTTATTGTAAGCAATCATTTTAAGAGTACAAGACAATAAGAGAAAACAATTCTTTAGTAACTTATTAACTTTGAAAGCATATACCTTTATATCCAATATGATAAGATATGACATTTCCACTATTTTAATATTGTGATAATGAACATTAAGTAGACTCCGAACTTAATTTTGTATCCTATACATATGTCCAATAATAAAACAAATTAAAAAAACATACCTAGTATAGTCAATATATATGAATCAGTGAAAAATAAGAATATGAATCGACTATACTTGTTTTTACGTTTTTGAAATCTTTTTCTTTTATAAGTGGATGCTATACAAATCTTCTATTTTTAAAAAACTATAATTTAATGAAAAAAATAAAGCTTCGAAAATATATAGAAGAAATATTCAAGTTTCTGCATATGTAATGGGCAAACATACCATAAAAGCAACCAAAAATTAGGTTTCACAATTAAAAAAAAGAAAAGAAAAGGTGACAGTTGAGTGAAAGATAGTTACGTTGTTGTCACGTGAATAGGTTGAGCCGCCGATAGGTTTCCCGTATAATGGGAATTTGATTTAGCATAGTCTTGCTAAAACAGATTTTTGATCTTTTATTTTTCTAATGAAAGTTTTAAAAGGAAAAAAAAAAAAGTTTGTTTTGGAGATTCTAGAAGTATATATATATTGGTCTAACAAGAAAAGGTTATTTGAATGAATACCATTATATTTTAAAAAAATAAAGATTGTTAGGACTTACACCGTTCTTCCTAACGTTGTCATTATTTTGTTTTGATTATCACAATAATTTATATTTCCCAAGATATATCTAAAACTATCATCTCCCTATTATGCCTTCATCCTCACCTCATCCCAATCAAAAAAGTATAACTCCATACACATATACACTCTTACTATACCCTACACTCTCTCTTTTATAGATACATACACTTTGTATTCTGATAAAAACTAGATCAAACAAACTTTTCTCCTATTAATTGAATTTCAATCAATTAACAACAACAATTCAATCTGATCTCAAGCAGGATTGAATCAATAACCAAAGAAAACTTAACCTCAGCTATTCTGGATTAAGTCTATTATCTAGATTGATAATAGTTTTATTACAAGTATCGAATTAATACCAGAAAAATATGAATATATAAATGCGTATTTGAGAGAGAAACAACAACAGGAAAATTATATCGAATAGATGAATGAATCTTCTAAAACTAGACAAAAGCTTCCTTTTATACTCCAGCTCTTATTCTCTTTTACAATCTGTACCTCCTGCTTTATCATCTTGTCATTTTTAGTTCAGAACTACAATTCCTGCACAACAAGTTCTAAACACACAAGTTTAGTCCTTAGACTTTAATAAGAAGGTTAAGACTAAGAATACATATAAATTTAACATATTCAACCGATTTATTAAAGATAACATATGAAGATGAAGAAGGGGTTAAAACATGGCCATGCCTATGGCGTCTATGTCGTCATCGATGATCAATGTCCCGTGTAATTACCATAGGGAACAGCCTTAGGTGTATTCTACTTTGTCGTCATCTTTCTATTTTGTATTCTATTTGTAGTATATTTTACTTATAATTAACTTAGAGGTCATTCTACTTGTTAAAATAAACAGCCAAAATATCGTTTGTTTTTCAAGTAGGAATCTTTTTAAAATTATTTTTTCATTCAAAAAACAAGTATACTTTAATTAAATATGAGATGAAAAACAAGAAGTTGTCTTGCTTAATATAAATATTAAGTAGAGAATATTTCTTTTAATTATAAATGGTTATATTTTATTGTAACATCCGTCGTTTTGACCGATCAACATAACGGGACTAGTAGTTTTGAATTGAGTCAAATTTTGATAAAGTAACTTTTGAAGTGAAAAGGTAAGTGTATGAACAGTCATTGGAAACGTAATTTCAAAATAGATAATAATATGTCAATAAAGAATTTGAACGAATCTTGAGTTAAAAGTCTTAACTAAACAAATGATTTATCGAGAGAAACCGGAACTAGTCGCGAGAATGCAAAAGGGGAACAAAACCCCTCCCCACCTCTCATTTCTCTCTGATGTGTATTTTGCAGTCTTAAATTTATAAACACGAAATACCTAGCTACTGACTACTACACACTTGCGGGCAGTGGACCCGTTCGTATGCAATATAGTTGACTTGGTAAACCGAGGTCGAACACAAAGACTTATTAAGCAATTGTTAACAATAAATTAGTTCAAATGAAAAGGGGTTTTGTGGCCGAGTTACCACTTTGCAAATTGTTAAAAAATGGTTAATAATCCCGAAAAATCAATCGAAAGAAATCCGGTGTGACTAGGGCAAGGATCGTCCTAAAACGATAGTAAAAATGATTTTTACGACAATAATATTTAAAAGGATACCTACTTGGATCAGCTCACATGCCAATCATCGGGTCTAAACATTACTTGCATTGTTGAACTACTCAAAAAATAGACAAGACGAACTTCCGTTACGCTTAACAATTTAATTGCTCTAAATATAGTTATCGCTTCCGCGTTTAATTTCTACTCAAAACAATTAAGCATTAAGAACCTAAGTTTATTATTATGATTTAACCTTTAAAAGCTTTCTTCCGAATTGCTTATTCATCTAATCAGATTCCTTTTTCAAAGGTGTTTACACATTCAAAGTGAATTTAATTGTTTAAAATCTTTATCGTTAGTTTCTTCCGAACTCCAATGACTTTAGGTTAATTATAGACCGATTAACCTTTTTATAAACTAATTGACAATGACATAGACTTCTTCCGAACTTCTAATTACAATCATCAATCAATAAACATAAAAGACAAAAACAATATTTAAACTCAAATAAATGCGGTTCTTCGATCAAACATATAAATCTCGTTCAACAATTGCAAATAACATTAATCAACCCTATGACATGTTCACTACCTAAGCGGGTGTTAAGAGATTTAGTCTCTCCTATTGAAAAGATAAAAACAAACAAATAAGTATGAAGACATATTGTACCGAATGTTGAAATCGATTCACGAATGATTAACAATAGCTAAATATATTTCCAATCGTGCTAGCAATATTCAGAGATGATTTGCAGATAAAAACTATTAAAAATATGCTAAAAATCGACTGGAGAGACAAAGGTAGGGTTTTGGAATCATTAAGCATGCTATTTATAAGTTTCCAAAAAAATATGGTGCAGATTCGACACTAGCTGTGGGGCAGCTAGTAAGCTGCGGTGCAATGACCTTTGTTAGCCAAGAACTGGAGGTGTTGCTACGCAGCTAAAGCTCTCTGTTTTTTTTTTTTGTTGTTGCGCAGCTTACTAGCTGCTACGCGGTGCTTCTATTTCCAGTTTTGACTTTTGTTGACTTTCTGCAATGTTCATCCAAATGCTTCGGCAATCATCCGTAAGCACTTATTTCACTTCATGGAAGTCGTTTTCTTCAGAAATACGCTCAAATACCTGTCAGTAATCTGAAACACTAACAAATACCATAAACGCACCAAATGTATACCAAAACGACTCATAAAACATGCTAAATCAACTACATTCAACGTGGGAAATGGGTATAATATACGACACATCAAATCCCCCCACACTTATGCTTTGCTTGTCCTCAAGCAATTCCAAGCTAAAAATAATAAAATACCTTGGCTCATCATGGAAACATATTTCAGTAATAAAAAAGAAGCTCAACCATAATAAAAAATGAGAATAGATGGTTAGGTAGTTTTAATTTTAAATGAAAACCCGAATGTTTGACAATATTCGACTGATACACAAGCCTTAATAACACGACTAAGCACAAATGAAACGAATAAGTGATATCTCGCCTATCCTACTCCAACTAACTTACTCTTGGGGTTGAATATTTGAATAATCACTCAATGCCAAGTCGTGATGCATAATCTTTTAATCATAGGCTTGTACTAGGTTCATTCCTTCATCGCCAAGGTACAAGTACCCTATAACGTCTATCAGAAGAGGACTTTAAGGGTTGTAGCGAATCTCAGGCTAAATAGGGTATTTAAGTAGGGTATGGAAATTTGGGTAAACAATTGGTGTTAACAAAGAAATAACACAACATTTAACAAAGTTTTCACACATAGTCTAGTCCATAATAATCTCATGCCATTAGTTGCCAATGGTCCAAAACCCGAGAAGTTTCCCAACAATACCCCCCCAATAGAACGATAGAAACCAACACAATTATGGTGTATGACAATCAAACATCTCAATCCTCCTAAACTATCCATGATGGCTTAAACGAACATGCCAACTAAATAAAAATAACTCAAAGGATATAGTATTGCAAGATCCTTTTTCGTTGGTTATAAAAGTGTACCAACTCAACTCAACAAATTAAAGTAACAATGAAGCTTATGTTGGTGTAATGGATGAACCAACTTACAAAAATGATTTGACAAAAGATGAGAAATACCAACTGACAACCCAAGCTCATTTTTCATTTTTTCTATTTTTTTCTTTTTCTGTTTTTCAATCTTTTATTCTTTTATTCATTTTTTTTGAGCTACTTTTATTCTGACTAATTGGTATTCTCTTAAATAACGTAGAAACAGTGACAAATCATTTTATAAAAATGCTAATGTGAACAATCCAGACTTGATCCAAAATCATGACGAAATCAAACTACCTCCATTAGATGAGAATATCCCAACCCGACATAACAAGATAAAACCCGAACCGTCCACTAGCATAGGCAACCAATGACTCACCAGGAATTCGACTATCGGTATGGCTAGGAAAGGTGAATATTTAGGTGGATTTAATAACAAAGAACAGGCTAATGACAAGATGTTTTCTATTGTTTCTTGCACTAAAAGTAAGTGCAACATAAGGGTTTTAAACAGGTGATTCACTAACCAGTGTAGTTAGCTACTAAGCACATCAACAAAATATGCACATAACAAATTTTTACAAAACAAGGGGTGAAAATACAAAGAACAAAGGTTTTATCCTAAATTTGCCTATTCTTCATCTAGAAAACCACGGAAAGATCAACCACGACAAGTTCTAGAATCAATGCAATCACTGGTACACTCATAACAAATGAAATAATCCGGAAATGGAAAATCAATCTCAAACTTGCACATCATAGTTCAGAACTTTAAAAGAGACCCTTACTCCTGGATAAATCCAAAAGCCTAAGGTCGTGTTTGGTTCGCAGATTCTGATGTAATTTGATGGAATTGGAATTGAATTCCATTCCCTAGTGCGTTTGGTTGCTCAATGATGAAGGAATATCATTCCGTTGGAATGTCAACATTCCCTCATTTGATGGAATCTCTATTCCATGAGGATGGGGGAAGGAATCTCATTCCGTCTCTCCCTTAAATCTTCAAAAAATGAAAAACATTCCATCAAATTCTATTTCATCAGATTCCAATTCCTTCAATAGATTCCATTCCATCCAAAAACATTTCGTGAACCAAACGCGCCCTAAGAGAGGGACAAATTTACAAGGCTAATAATTCCAAAACCGTACACCTATATCATACTAGCAATGAATCAATAATATCACAATTTGGGTGTTTTGGTGCTTTGAGCGTGCTAACAATGTTTTTAATCCAGAAGGAATTGCCTAATTAATCAGTCAAAACACATTCTACAAATTAAAATTTTGTACCAAGGATGTAGTCAAATTGCTTATTAAGTTCTATAACTAAGTGACAAAAGCTAATAACTACAAGGACAAGCATGCAAAAGTTTAAAATTTCTCTAAAAATACCCGACTTTTTCCTATTTACCACCCCCCCACACTTGAGTTAGACAATGCTCTCAATGTCCAATGAACGAAGACAAACTATGGTAAATAGGGGAAAGTAAACAAAAATAAAATCAAGAACAAGAAAAACTTGTTGGGTATGAATGGTGCTCGATGCTTGAATGATACCAACAAGAATATAACGTTGAACTGGCTGCCAGCATATGCATATGACAAAACTTGCTATTCAACATGAACAGACGACTAAAAGCCAATAGATATATCATAAAGCATGCAATCATCCTAATCCTACTTATTAAACGAAAATGGAAATAAAATACGACACACGGGTTGCCTCCCGAGAAGCGCTTAATTTATTTACGAGTCGTTAGCTAGACTCCTACCCCGAATAATTACCATGGTGGGGTTTCTAACGCCCCCACACTTAAAGTGTTGGGTGGTCTACCCCTTAAACGGTGAAAAACAATCAACTTTCACCTTTGTCAGAATCCAACTGTTAACTCCACCAAGATATAAAGAGTCTGGTGACCTACATGAGTAAGGTGAAATTTTTGTGAAATTAACTTTCATCATTACCCATTTCTTGAAATCCACCTTTGCAAAATCTCTACTCACATGATCTATCATATCTATTTTTAGCACCGAGTTTTCTACCCATCGTCGTTTTTTATAATAAAAAAAATATTGGGTTACCTGAAGTATAAAAATTACTCTCTTGAGAGACAATTGAACACTTATCAATAAAGAAAGTAGCCGATGCTCCCTCTAGCTTCCTCTTGTTGCTCACTAGTTGAAAACATGCTTGAACTATCGGTGATTCATCCATTTTGGTGTGTTCAAGCTCAATCATCTTCGTTGGACCAATTACCAACTCCTCATCCAAGTCGATCATAACTTCATCCTCTAGATCCAGCAAGATATAGTTAGCAACATTAGTATCTTCATAAGAAACATCACTTACCTTACCAAGAAAGGAGGAACAAATCTCCAAATCAACATCTTCGACCACCGGCATGCTAATGAGTAATAATTTGTTTTGTTCCAAATAAGTCAATTGATACTCATCTTCTCTCGAGTCGACTCCATTCATAGGTAGTGGAAATGACGCTGCTCTTGTGCTACTATCTTACTCATAACATCTCCTGGTTCCATAAATTCTTCTTAATATTCTCTCATTTTCACTTCACCAAAGTCAGATTGTGGAGGAGAGACATGTGGTTCCTCCATTGCATCAGTATTCAGGATTTGAATGGAATCCTGTATCTCTGGATATATTTGGTTTTCAGGAGGTTGAGTATGAGATTCATTTTCCGAGAGATCATAAGCTTCCGTTGTTTCGTTCTCTTTTGAAGTCTCATACACTTCTTGCCATATTGTTTCATTTCTGGGCACATACACAAATTCGTTAGATTGAATAAATTCTTCCAAATAATCAAATACTCCGTCGGTATCCATCCCTAAGATTTCTTCGCTTAAAATATCGTAGGATTCATCATCCAGCCCACGCAAATAAAACGTAACAAGTGCATGAACAAAGATGTTGTTCGTGTTTAACTTATCAACTATGTATCTAATTCTCATCCATGCTTCATACCAAGTCTCGTTGGGTAACTGATTAAAGTACTGAAGCTCGTCAGGAAATTCTCCTTCCAACTCATAATCTTCAATAGCCATAGGTGATGCTAATACTGTAAAACAAACACTAGCACACCCCGTGAAAAGCACAAATGGAAAAGAAAAACTAGACTATAAAATGGACTAAAACTAAAAAAAAAAAAATAACACTAAATTACGCTAATCTAAGAAAGCAATTAACTTCCTCACAAGTGAATGCGATAAAGGTTCGAATCACAAAATTAAATAACTACTTAGATTAAGTCCCCGGCAGCGGCGCCGAAAACTTGATGTGTATTTTCCAGTCTTAAATTTATAAACACGAAATACCTAGCTACTGACTACTACATAGTTGTGGGCAGTGGACCTGTTCGTATTCAATGAAGTTGACTTGGTAAATCGAGGTCAAACACAAGGACTTATTAAGCAATTGTTAACAATAAAGTAATTCAAATCAAAAGGGGTTTTGTGGCCGAGTTGCCACTTTGCAAATTGTTAGAAAATGGTTAGTAATCTCGAAAGATTAATCGAAAGAAATCCGGTGTGACTGGGCAAGGATCATCCTAAAACGATAGAAAAAATGATTTTTATGACAATAATAATTAAAAGGACACCTACTTGGATCAGCTCACATACCAATCATCGGGTCTAAAAATTACTTGCATTTGTTGAACTACTCAAAAAATAGACAAGACGAACTTCCGTTATACTTGACAATTTAATTGCTCTAAATATAGTTATTGCTTCCGCGTTTAATTTCTACTCAAAACAATAAGCATTAAGAAGCTAAGTTGATTTTTATGATTTAACCTTTAAAAGCTTTCTTCCGAATTGCTTATTCACCTAATCAGATTCCTTTATCAAAGGTGTTTACACATTCAAAGTGAATTTAATTGTTTAAAATCTTTATCGTTAGTTTCTTCCGAACTCCAACGACTTTAGGTTAGTTATATACCGATTAACCTTTTCATAAACTAATTGACAATGACATAGACTTCTTCCGAACTTCTAATTACAATCATCAATCAACAAACATAAAAGACAAAAACAATATTTAAACTCAAATAAATGCGGTTCTTCGATGAAACATATAAATCTCGTTCAACAATTGCAAATAAAATTAATTCAACCCTATGACATGTTCACTACCCAAGCGGGTATTAAGAGATTAGCCTCTCATATTGAAAAGATAAAAACAAACAAATAAGTATGATGACATATTGTACCGAATGTTGAAATCGATTCATGAATGATTAACAATAGCTAAATATATCTCCAATCGTGCTAGCAATATTCAGAGATGATTTGCAGATGAAAAACTCTTAAAAATATGCTAAAAATCGGTTGTAGAGGCAAAGGTAGGGTTTTGGAATGATTAAGCATGCTATTTATAAGTTTCCAAAAAAATATGGTGCAAATTCGACACTAGCTGCGGCGCAATAACCTTTGATTGTTGTTGACTTATTGACTTACGTTGACTCGTGTTAGCCAAGAGTTGGAGGTGTTGCTGCGCAACTAAAGCTCTCTATTTTTTTTTGTTGTTGCGCAACTTCCTAGCTACTACGTAGTGCTTCTATTTCTAGCTTTGACTTTTGTTGGCTTTCTGCAATCTTCATCCAAATGCTTTGGCAATCATCCGTAAGCACTTATTTCACTTCAAGAATGTCGTTTTCTTCAGAAATACGCTCAAATACCTATCAGTAACCTGAAATACTAACAAATACCATAAATGCACCAAATGTATACCAAAACGACTCATAAAACATGTTTAATCAACTACATTCAACATGGGAAATGGGTATAAAATACGACACATCACTCTCTTATCTTTTTCTCTAACACACAAACACTCTCTTTTTCTCTCTAACTCAAGGAAACATCATCTTCATCTTATCTTCTCCATATTTCTTCTAATCTTTGGATATAATCACATCTTTGGAAGTGAAATTGTTGATAACGGGTATAATAATAATTATTGGTTCCAAAGATTCAAGACTTTTATTATATTAAAGTGTGTTCTTCACCTTCAAAGTCTCAAATCCGAATTTAGTGATTTAAGGAACTTTGGTAAGTGTTTTTCATCTCTAAATTACTTGTTTATGTTGTTATAATTCTTGGATTACTAGCTATTTACAAAGTTTTGGTCATAATTGGTGTTCTTGAACAAAAAGGTCAAGATCTAGGTTTTCAAAGAGGAGTTTTTGATTTAGGATGTGGGTTTGTGAAAAAAGTTGATTTTTACACTTGTTTATACTTGATTTCAGTTGTGATAAAGTTTGTAAGCTTGATTTGGCTTCTAGGTGGGTCAATTTTGGTGTTTAAACTCGTTTTGCTGATAAACATACCCGATATGCGCCACATGGGTTTTTCATGTGCCACATATTTTACCCCAGACTACTCAATTTTGTAATGGTCATAACTTTTGAACCGTAAGTCCGTTTTCGACGATTCAAGCGGCCAAGGGAGTGTAAATGAGTCTATTTCCCAATGGTATAAGCCTCTGAGTCCAAAAATTATTGTGAACAAATCAAAAGTTTTGATAAATGAACAGTGGTCAAGTATTGATGAGTCATTGTGAAACAAAATGTAACGGTTCCATCTTGATTGGATCAAAACCTTATAAAATGGACATAATAAAGCATTTATAGTAATATTAGGTCAATAACTAGGAGACCTTACCTCTTGAGAAGCTTTAGGATTAATGCGATACGTGTATGATAGGTTTCGGCTCTCGTGGACATCGGTACCACATCCTTTCATATTGGGATTGTATTGTGTGCATCAGGTAAGTTTCGTAGCTCATGTTGTATGCTTTGGGGGTGGAAAGATACTTGCTATGTGTTTATGTGATATGTCATAGATTTAGCTTATGTTAATTCTACGTGCATAAACATGTCATAGGTAGACATGTAACATGATTGATAACGATGTGGATGTAGTTGAATGTGTAAGATTGTTGTAGCCTAAACTAGGATGATCTCCTGATGTGGTATATGATATTGATGTGTTATATGATTATATATTGATAGGTTTTTGGTATGCTTGATGGGTGTTGGTTGGGTGGAGGGTTAGCCGCTGGTACACCCTGTATACATATCTCACCAATACTTTGAGGGCATATCAGAACCTAGGTCCATTTGGTGATTTAGTTAATTGGAAAGTGTATTTCTTGTTAAATGTGAAATATGTTCGTATCAAGGTTATGTGATAATTAAATGATCCAATCAAGGTTATGTGATCGTTTAATGATCCGATCAAGGTTTTAAGGTTATGTGATCATTCAACGATCCAATCAAGGTTTTATGGTTATGTGATCATTTAATGATTCAATCAATGTTTCAAGTTTATGTAATCAATTAATGGTCCAATCAAGATTTCAAGGTTGCATGTTCGTTATATGATCGTTATAAACAAATTAAAGTTATATGTTCGTTATATGATCGTTATAACCAAATAAAGGTTATTTGTACATTATGTTCGTTGTATGATCGTTTATTGATTGATTCGAGGTTATATGTTTGTTATACGATCGTGTATTGATCGAATCAAGTTTATATGATCGTTTTGAGATCAATTCAAGTGATCAAGGTTGTATGATTGCTTTATGTTCGTATCAAGGTTATATGATCATTTATTGATCAAATCAAGGTTATCTGATCATTTATTAATCCAATCAAGGTTGTATGATCGTTTTGTGTTTGTATTAAGGTTATATGATCATTTATGTTTGTTGTTGTCAAATGTTGATCGTATGAATATGTTATGTGATCCTACGAACTCCCCAACATAGTGTTGACGTTTTTGAGTATCTTTTCAGGTATAAGAGAAATCGCTTGCAAGCTAGGAGTCGATGCCTATATATGGACCTAAGGATCGTTTGATGGCATTCTAAATCTTTAGACTCAAACACGATGCCTCGGTTTTTTTTCCCTTTCATAGGATTTATATGTTGTATTTTGTTTTGGGTATGACAGTTTATTGTGTTAAATGAACTTCATATCTTACATTTCTGCCATTAGTAGGGTGTTACATTTATACTATAAAATAACTCAAAAAATAAACATTTTTTCATAGACTATGTATATCTCAAACTAGAAAAATTTTGTCAAGAAAAATACGAATTAGTTCTCCCCTCTCTAATGATGAATATGTTCTAGATACAAACTCTTTACATTTAAGTATGGATTAAGTCACTAGATGAACAATGTACTTTCTCTCATTTACATGATTGCCCATTGAACTGGATTATTGATGTGTATCACCCATATACTTTTCAATTTTTTACATGGTTAACCAAGTGTTGACCTGATGACCTGCTATAACAAGTTAATCTCTATTTACTTGGTTGCTTATTGAACTGGATGCCTAGTGTACTTTCCTTCATTTACATGGTTGCCCATTGAACTGGATTATTGATGTGTATCACCCATATACTTTTTAATTTTTTACATGGTTGACCAACTGTTGACCTGATGACCTGCTATAACAGGTTAATCTCTATTTACTTGGTTGCTTATTGAACTGGATGTCTAGTGTACTTTCCTTCATTTACATGGTTGTCCATTGAACTAGATTATTAGTATATATCACCAACATACTTTTCTATTTTCTACTTGGTTGACCAAATGTTGACTTGATCCTGCAATAACAGGTTAAACTCTATATTTACTTTTTATTTTTCCAGAAGTTATCTTCATCAATTTTCCAGGCGAAAACTCCGGTAAAAATTCCGGCAACCATGTTCTTTCGTTTCAAATTGACCCAAACATTTTCAGGCGGGTTATTATTGATCAAATGGAAAAGTAAAATCCTAGAGTATGGATCATAACGGATTGAGTTGATTGCTGGGCTGTTAAAGCTTCTAAGGTTGAAGATCATAGACTAATTTATATTGCTAGTACAATTATATTATTATGATATTATTAAAAGTGTAAACATATCTACGATATGCTTCTACAGTTATTATATAATATTATAATATAGTTATATAATGAGTTTTTATTGAAAATTAATGAAAAGGATGAAGCAGAAATTAATAAATTTCTGAAAAAATAAAAATAGAGATTAACTTGTTATTGTAGTTCATCAAGTCAACATTTGGTTAACTATGTAAAAATTAGAAAAGTATGTGGGTGATGTATATTAATAATAATTCAGTTCAATGGGCAACCATGTAAATAAAGGAAAATACATTAGTCATCTAGTTTAATGGGCAACTATATAAATAGAGATTAACCTGTTATAGCATGTCATCAGGTCAGTGGTTGGTCAATGATGTAAAAATTTGAAAAGTATATAGGTAATACACATCAATAATCCAGTTTAATGGACAACCATGTAAATGTGGGAAATTACATTGTTCATCCAAGTGACTTAACCATTATATACATCTTCGCTTCTATATCTTGTAAAAAGCTGGATGGGGAAACTGATGGAGTAGTGTATATTGGTAACCAACCAAAAAGTCAGTGTGTTCATATTTCAGAGAAGACATTGTGTATTTAATTAACTTAATTAATACATGAAAATAATGACTATATTAAAAAATTGAAAACTGTTTTGTAATTGTTTGAATCAGTCTCTAAAAAACAAAAATATTTGTAACGTTGAATAGTACTGTTGTTGGCCACTTATATATATGTCTAAACTTTTTACTATAGCTAGCTAGGCATACCACTTCTCCATCATTAATACTTTAACTTCACCAATCTATATCCAGACTTGATTGTACGTAACATCATGGCTCCGACCAAGAAGTTAATCTACGAAATTCCTCTAGTCATTCGTGTCTATGACGACGGAAGTGTAGAGCGACTCGCTGTGTCACCCTTTGCCCCACCATGTTTAGACGACCCAGTCACCGGGATCTCATCCAAAGACTTGGTCATTTCGCCAAACGTATCCGCTCGTCTCTACCTCCCGAAACTCCCACATGTGGGACTCAATAAGCTCCCGATTTTAGTCTATTATCACGGAGGTGGATTTATTATAGGATCAGCATTTGACACATGGGAACACAATTATATTAGTACAATGGTGTCCTATATAAAGGCGGTGGTAGTCTCAGTTGAGTATAGGCTAGCCCCGGAACATATTATACCTGCGGCCTATGAAGATAGTTGGGCTGCACTTCAGTGGGTTGCGTCACATTCAACAAGTGATCAAGGAGAAGACAAAGAACCTTGGTTGGTTAAATATGGCGATTTTAATCGGGTTTATCTTGGAGGAGATAGTGCAGGTGCTAATATTGTGCATCACATGGCTTTAAAAACCGGAAAGGAAAAACTGCCTAATGATGTGAAAATCTTGGGAGGGTTTTTTGGTTGTCCTTATTTTTGGGGTTCAAAGTCAACTCCTGATGAGAGTTTGGCATACAAGTGTTGGATGCTCGCGAGTCCTAATGCGGAGGGTGGGATTGATAGTCCGTTGATTAATCCGTTTGTCAGTGGGAAATTCGATACGGGTTTTGGTTATAAGAGGCTGCTAGTTGTGGTAGCGGAGAAGGATGAGTTAAGGGATTATGGTCTCAAGTATTTTGATGCTGTTAAAGAAAGTGAGTGGGATGGTAAGGTAGAGTTTCTACAACTTGATGGAGGTCATTGCTTCTACCTTCTTGATAGTACTTGTGAGAAGGCTAAGGTTTACATGAATCGGTTGGCTTCTTTCATTGTGTAAGAAATTTGTTGATTTCTTCCTTTAAACTTATGTTGTTGCATTGACTTGATCAAGTCTTGAATAAATTACAGCCAATAATAATACAAATATTTTTATTTTGATTACTCCATGTATATTTTTTTGATTTTTGTTCATTTAGAACGGCATCAATTGTCCTCTAAACTTGCAAGGTTAAGTATATGAATCGAGGGAACAGTTGCCCAAAATTTAAGTTTATCATAATCTCAATCTAAAATAATGAAAATATAATTATCCTCTTATGATTAGTTGATTACATTGGAAATAATCCGGCAAATTACCATTCAAGGCAAGCTCAATGGATAAATTGAGATGGAGTAGCAGAGTAAAAGTTCAGAATTTTATTTGCAATTTAGTTGTGAAACAACGTTTATGGGAAAGCAGTTGTATAACGTACATATAAATGAAGTAAATAAGAGGCTCTCAATGGAAGAGAATCATCCACCAAAGACTAGTCTCTGTCAGCGTCACGTCAGCAAAAAACACTCCAATGACTAATCCCCCCAAAATGGACCCAATGGACTCATCCACCAAAGACTAGTCTTGGACTCACCAATTATTTAATTCTACCCATTTATCCAAATTTTACACACTACTACAAAAGTGTATCTAATGCGACACTTTTAAAAGCAATACTTTTACAAAAATGTTGCATTATCTAATAAAGTGTTGCATTATCTAAGAAAAGTGTTGCATTATCTATTTAAAAAGTGTTGCATTAGACCTAAGGTGACATTAGCTAATGCAGCTGCATTAGCTAATGTCACCTTAGGTCTAATGCAACATTTTTTTAATAGATAATGCATCACTTTTCTTAAATAAGGCAACAAGTGTCGCATTAGATACACTTTTGTAGTAGTGACACTTTTAACCCTCTAAAATTATAACAATCTAAAACATACACAAATAAAAAACATTTCATTAAAAATAAAAACATTACACAATTTATTTAAAAAAAACACAAAAAAAAAAAAACACATTACAATACTTCAAATAAAGAAAACACACATTAAATTAAAACATTAACAATAGTTTATTATAAAAAACACACATTAAGCCAGGAGGCGTCATATATGCTCCGTAAGATCATGACGAAGAGCATGATGCACAGTGCGATCTCGAAGCTCCTTGCCGGTACGTTAGTGAAGTGCAATCATTTCCTCGAACGTACGCTCCGGTAAGACGATTGGATCAATGTCGTCTCCATCCTCGAGTGAGCTTATGGCGTACCCCGTGTCTTCAACCTTCATCTTATGCAATATAACACAGGCGTACACTGTTCGAGTGATCCGATTCACACTTTTTGATCTTGCTGGTTGGGTTAGAATGTGACATGAGTTTTGAAGCCCTCCAAAGGCACGCTCAACATCCTTCTGGGCACTTTCTTGAAACTTTTTAAATTTCTTTCGCTTCTCATCTTGAGGGCATGAATACGACTTTACAAAAGTCGACCATTCGGGATAAATGTCGTCTGTGAGATAGTAACCCTTTTTGTAGTGGGTGCCATTAACAGGGAACGAGCTATCAGGTGCACGATCTTCAATGATTTCCCTAAATAAAGGCGACTGGTTCAGAACATTTATATTGTTGTTCGAACCAGCTGTGCCAAAAAAAGCATGCCGGATCCACCTATCGTATGAAGCTACTGCTTCAAGCATGATAGTTGGATGACCGTGATCATCACGCGTAAACTGACCTTGCCATGCCTTGGGGCAGTTTTTCCAAAGCCATGCCTTGGGGCAGTTCTTCCAAGGCCAGTGCATGCAATCAATGCTTCCAAACATGCATGGGAAGCCATGAAGCTCTTCATGTCGAACGTACAAGCGTTGTATGTCCTCCGGTGTTGGTCTACGCAAGTATTCATCCCTGTAAAGTTCAAACACACACTTACAGTAATAGTCTAGATAATACCTTGCTGTTTCTTTACCCATCTGTAGATACTCGTCAAGCGAGTCGGGATTGTAGCCATACGCCAATTGACGTATGACGCATACACACTTTGGATGGTGCGCTGAAACCAGGCTTTCCACGGGCATTAAGCAGCTTGTCTTGCATTCTTTTAAAATGCAAAGGCACAGGACCTGGATTACGAGATGGGTATGATATTATGTCGTTCACAATGCGCATGAACATAGGTCTAGACATACGGAATCGTCGCCTAAAGCTCTTCAACGAATACTTTGGGTTTTCGTTAAAGTAAGCTGCCATTAGGCGCTCGTCAGCACCATATAGATCTCTTTCGACGACCATACGGGGTATGTATGGTCTTGATGATTCACCTTGTTCAAGCAAATCAACACATTCGGCCATGATGCCAAAAAGCTCTTCATCATCGTCTCCAGTAGGAAACAAATCGGGTCTCATGTACGTTGATAAAGAAACTGGTTGTTCATGATGATTTATGTATACGAAAGTGTGTTTTGGTATAATATAGTTGAATATATGCAAGAGTGGTGTCAAATGGTGGTTCACTTGAAGTGTATATATAGCCATTTTGAAAAACTAGCCGTTAAAGACTAAAGTTGTCACTTTTTTTAAACATATTTTGAACTATATAGCCGTTTATGGGCTAAAGTTGCCAAATGGTGAAACTTATTTTTGTCTCCTTCCCTTTTAAATTCATACCGTTGGAGTTAAAAAAAAACAAACGTAAACGTTCGTCCCTGCAGGAACGAAACACCCGGATGAGTGAGGCGGACGAGAGGGGAACGAGTCCCACCCTAGAGTGTGGAATCGTCCTTGTATGTCAAACGAGCCAAATAACGAACCACTGGCGAGCCTCTAACAGATAGATGGCAAATTATACTAAACGTGATGTATACGTTGCTGTAAGTTTTATTTGAAATGTGAAAATCCAATCTACTTTATAGTTTATAGTGGAAAACTCAAATTTATTATTGATTTTTTCCCATATTAATTTAACTCTTCGTTTACATATAGAAAAGAAAGAAACAAACTGCTCAATGCCGTCTTCTGCGGGTTTTGAGCCCTAATACCTCGACGGTGTATGGGGGAGGTTATGATGTAGGTAGACCTAATTACCTCTATCTAAGTAGAGAGACTGCTTCCAGTTTCTACCTAAATGATAGAAACGGCCCTCCAACCTTTGCATAGAATGAGGATCGAACCCATAACCCCTGACTTTAGAGACCATGGTGTTTACCACTGATCCAAACCATGTCTTTGCTTAATTTGGACTAATAATATCAACAGTTATTCAACCTTATGTTCTACGAGGAAGTGAGGTATCGCGGAAGTGAGATATCTAACAACATTTACATGAAATGATAATTGAAGTCTTAAGCTCTTTTTAAAGACAAGAGGTTCTATGACTAATATCGTTCGTTACCACCATCCCCGTCACATCATGCAGGTATCCATGTAATGTATATTGGCAATTAACCAAAAAGTCAATGAATTCATAACATTGTATATTAATCACTATATGCAACAACTATCTTAAAAAATGACATTATTGTTTTCTAGTTGTTTGAATCAGTCTATTAATAAAGAAATTTTTGGATTGCTGAAGCTGTAGCACTTATATAAGTCTAACCTTTTTCCTATCAACATACCACCGATCATTCGCTTATTACTTAAACTTGATCATCAATCTATCTAGCGTATCATGGCTGATTCGCCAGACAGAGGGTTGATCTACGAAATTCCTGGAGTCATTCGTGTCTATGAATCCGGAAAGGTAGAACGACTCGCTGTGTCGCCTTTTGCCCCAACATCTTTAAACGACCCAGTCACCGCAATGTCATCCAAAGACGTGTCATTTTGTGGCGCATCTGCGCGTCTCTACCTCCCCAAGCTCCCACCTGCGGAAGAACTCAAGAAGCTCCCGATTTTAGTGTATTACCATGGAGGTGGATTTATTATAGGATCAGCATTCGACACATGGGAACACAATTATATAAGCACAATGGTGTCATATATCAATGCACTGGTTATTTCAGTTGAGTATAGGCTATCCCCAGAATATCTTATACCTGAAGCTTATGATAATAGTTGGATGGCACTTCAATGGGTTGCATCACATTCAACAGGTGATCAAGGAGAAAACCAAGACCCTTGGTTGATTCAATATGGCGATTTTGATAGATTATACCTTGGAGGAGATAGTGCAGGTGCTAATATTGTGCATCACATGGCGTTAAAAACAGGAAAAGAAAAACTACCTAATGATGTGAAAATCTTGGGAGGGTATCTTGGTTGTCCTTATTTTTGGGGTTACAAGCGACCTGATGACGATAGTATGGCGTTTAAATGTTGGTTTCTCGCGTGTCCAGATGGGGGGATTGATAGTCCCTATATCAATCCATACGTGACTGGGGAATTTGACGTCGGTTTTGTTTATAAGAGGCTGCTAATTGTGGTAGCAGAGGATGATGAGCTAAGGGTTGAAGGTATCAAGTACTATGATGCTCTTAAAGAAAAAGAGTGGGATGGTGAAGTAGACTTTCTACAACTTGATGGAGGTCATTGCTTTTACCTTCTTGATAGTACTTCTGAAAAAGCTAAAATTCTGATGAGAGAGTTGGCCTCTTTCATTGTTTAAGTTATTTGTTGATAACTTCTTGTTGTTAAACTTCTGTTTGTTGCATTGACTTCATCAAGTCTTGAATAATTTACAACCAGTATTTAATTACTTTACACAATTGAATTCAAACTTGCATACTCTATGTCACACCCCGTTGTAGCGGAAATACATGGTTAACAAATAATTGCGTACTAACCATAGGGTAATAGAAATTACATCCATTTAATACAAAATACAAGTCTAATACAAGTAGAATCGTTCAAATGTAGACCCCAGAATACGAATACAAGTCATCCATATATGGAATTGGGCCCACAGAATACAAGATAAATATCTAGACCGTCTAGTTGTAATCTCATTAAAGGCGAGGCCAATGAACAGTGTCATGTGCCACGTGACGCTGTTCTATTGGTCCACCTGTAACCGCGTTTTTTTCCCAGATTTTGCCATATCGGATTCCGTTAAGGTTATTTTTTGTTCGGTTTTTCTTGGTTTCCTACATAGTTTTTTGCTTTTGTGTTTTCTTTCTATTGGTCTACCTATACCCTGCGTTTTTTTGGAGGCCAATGAACAGTGTCACGTGCCACGTGGCGCTGTTCAATTGGTCAACCTGTAACCGCGTTTTTTCCTAGATTTTGCCATATCAGATTCCGTTAAGGTTATTTTTTGTTCGGTTTTTCTTGGTTTCCTACATAGTTTTTTTGTTTTTGTGTTTTCTTTCTATTGGTCTACCTATACTCCGCGTTTTTTCAGATTTTGCCATATCGGATCCCGTTAAGGTTATTTTTCTTTCGGTTTTTGTTGGTTTATTACATAGTTTTTTTGCTTTTGTGTTTTCATTCTATTGGTTCATCGTATACCCCACATCACTATTTAGATTTTGTCATTTTGGATCCCGTTTGGGGTTTTTTCTTGGTGTTCATCATAGTTTTTTGGCTTTTGCGTTCTCAAATAATATATTGGAAACTTTTACTCAACATTTTATTTTTCCTTTGTTATTTCTATTTTCTTTAAGGTTATTTATCTTTCGGTTTTTCTTGGTTTTTTGATACCTTTTTTTTTTTTTGCTTATATGATCTCTTTATTGGTTTATCATATACCCCGCATCACTATTTAGATTCTCACATAACGGATCCCGTTTGGAGTTTTTTCTTTCGTTTTTTTTGGCATGGTTATCAATAGTAACCATGCTTATTAAAACTTGACACGTGGCACCGGTTATAAAGTGACACATCGCACGTTTCTTATAGTTTAAATTTTGTCACATTGCATCCTGTTCAGATTTTGTCACGTCTTTTTCTTTTTTAGTTTTGTTTTTCCTTTTCGGATTTTTTTATTATGGGTTACTTCTTTTGTTTTTTTCACACTTTTTATTTGTCATTCAACCTTATTGTGATACACCCCTTACCACTACTTACATTTTGCTATATCGCATCCACTTGATATCTGAATTAATATATTGATATTTTTGTCATATCACATCCGGTTCAGGTTTCTACTACGGGTTACGTTTTGGTTTCTTGCATACTTTTAAACAAACATATTAATGATAAAATTATTTCTAATTAAGCTGTCGAAAATTCACGACATATATACTAAAATAACGAACCGTTTCAACAAAGGAATTGAGACCCCGCAACGCGGGGTCCAAAATTTTCTAGTACAATTAAAGCTAAAAACATGAGAGTCCACAAATGTCTAATGTTAATTGTACGTCCAAGTCAAAAGAATGGCCCTATAATGTCAAAGACAATCCAAGACTTACTGTTGGTTAACTGAAAAACATGAAATTTGAAAGGATCAACTATCAAAATAGTTGGTGAGTTTACAGTGAGTTTGACCTAAAGTTTAGTCGTCACTGGGAGCACACAATGACATGTAGTTATTAAGACAAAAAAGCCGGGAGCAAAGTCCGACAATATTATGACAAGAGAGCTGGGATCAATATCCAACAATAAGACCAATTTCCCTCGCACAGGTCTCCCGTCTACATTGGGGTGCAGACCTAAACAATAAGACCAATATACCTCGCACAGGATTTCCCGCCCAAAGTGGGGTGCGGACCAGAACCATGACAGTCAGACACTAAATCTGACAAGACAACCACTAAGATCTCATAATGGTGATAGCTACATAGGGGCAACATTTTAGTTCGTCAAACACAAAGAACAATTTAGTCAGCCGACAACATGGCAAGTCAAAGTCATTTAGTTCAATATTTCATAAGACATGTATACACATTTTCAGGCAGCCATCAATATGGCAAGTATAAAACAAATGATTTAAGTAGCCAAATCTCATGGCATAGACAAAGACAAATCATTTATAAAGTAGTCGTGTATACAATGGTACATGCTTTTCAGGCCTAAAGTAAAAAGGAAAAAGACGCCATAAACTCACTTTAGCGATTAAAGAGCTAAAATGGATGAGCAAACTTGACAATGATCAATCTAGTCTCCACGTCTATCCAAAACCTAGGATATGAGTACGAATAGTGAGGATCAAACCTCACGACATCAAGTATCCTACGTATAACTACTTAGTTATCAACCCTAGAATGCCACGACCAAAAGTGTGATTTAAACATCCATTTTATTTGACTTTAGTTTCTAATGTCATTGACATTGACATTAGAATGTATACTAAATTATCCATAAGAACAAAGTTATAGTTTAAAAGTTATCGTCATTTGAAAATATTGAATAGTCATAAATTTTGCGGCGCCATGTGACATGAAGGATGACTAGAATGAATAAATATCGAGTTTTCAACCATTTTCCGCAAACCAAAACACTTTATAGTCAAGTCTTTTCTATATAACAACGGTAAACATGTTCAATGGACCTGATAACAATTTACTTCGCTAACCATTTACAAATCCAAGCATTTTTTTTATTTCAAAGACTTATTCCTAATAAAATTTCCATCTAACAACATATTCAATAACTCTTTTCATATTCAAGGCTATCTAATTCAATCAAGGTAAATGAAACTAACCCATAAGATTAAATTTAGACAAATCAAAGTTTAGAGAAAATAGTTTGCTTACCAATTTTGATGTTCTTGAAAAATAAAGAAGAAGAAGAAGATGATGCCTTGCTAAAGATATGCTAGATGATTACTCCCTTTTAAATCCCCTTTTGATCTCAAATAAAATTCAGATTCTTGATTGGGAGAAAAAAAAAATGTTTTGTGTGTGTGTACGACGCAACAAAGAAAAAAAAAGAAGAAAAATGGGCACGGGTTTTGGTGTTCTTTTTTCCCTCCACACAAACAGGTGAACCGGTCCATGTGGCCTTAATTTAGATATCTTTAACAATTAAAATGCTTACCATTAAACACCGTATGAATAAAAGGTTATATTTTAAAGTAAATGTGTTTTCCTCGTGTTATTTAACTTAAGACGGGTGATAATATTTCGTCAAAGTGAACTTTAAAAATATTAAGTCTAGACAGTCTATTTATTGTGTAGAAGACATAACCTTTAAATATTTATTTAAAGTTATTTTAAGACTGGACATTCGTCTAGATAGCTAATAGTCTATGTCATCAGGATACGTCTAGCTGGACTAAGTCAAAAGTTTATCTGTCTAATAATTTCCACGTTAATGACCATCTAAATTAGACGGGATTATGATAATGACTAAGCTTAAATGAGATTAAGACTAACCCGTTGTTAGTTAATTATGAGTTGTCACACTCTAGTATCTTAAGCTCAGGGAACCATAGCCGGAAAATAAGGTTTATCATAATCTTGGTTTAAAATTCCTTAAAGTTAGTCTTTATGATTAAATCAGAAATTGTCTGACAATGGGGAGATTATTCAGGGTAGCCGCAATGGATAATGGATAACGGGGATGGAATAGCCGAATAAAAGTTTTGATTATATTGACATCTTACTAATGAAATACAGTTTATGGGAAAAAACCACTAGGTAATAGCCTAGTAGCCACCAGTTGCCACTTTTCAGGAGAGGTCCTGGGTTTGAGTCTTGTCAAAGGCAAATTTGATATAATCAGAGGATTATTAAGTGGTTAAGATTCACCTGGACACTAACTTAGCTGAGGGATTAATAGGTACCAAATGGTAGATTGGATCAGGGGATTCTTATCCAATTTTTTTTTTTACAGTTTATGTGAGAAGAGTTGGAATCTACATATAAATGAAATAATAACAGATAGAGGGCAAGATATATACAAAGGGTGCATGATGTTAAATATAAATAAATGTTGTTGAGTTGTAATTATTCAAGTCTGGAAAGAGTATTAGTAAAAATATACTAATTATATATATATATCCCTTCCACCTCATTTATAAATAGCCTTCTTGCCCATTTTCATACATGACTTAATTATATATATTTTCCTTTCACCTTTTATTCTTAATATCTATACAAATCATGATTAAAACATGTTTGAAAAGCTTAGATTTAACAATTACACATGACATATAAAAGTGATTGTGATTTATATTATATAGGAAAAATCTAATTTTTTACTTTTAGGAATAAATAATACGGCCACCTCAATGGTAGGAACTTGAGTCGGTTAATATAAAAGTGTCTTAACGATTTGCACTACATACTCTCGAGCTCGAAGTTCTATTCTCTTATGTTTGGAGGTTTTATCCTGGGTAGTTTTCAGCAAGCTACAAATTTATTAAAAGTTTGTGCACTATCCTACATTGTATTTTTGATGAATGTTTATTTAATGGAAGAGATTGATAAAATTCACTACAAAGATATATCATTTTTGGGATAAATAACACACTTCAGTCTTCAGTTATTCGACTAAGACCACACACCACCACATTACCAGCCCCATCCCAATTTCAAATGCATTCATTGATCTCAATCACAAGATCCAACAAAATCAAACCCATATTATCCACAATTAAACACAAAACCATTCAGAGAGTCGCCTACGTATTAGGGATTTAATATATTGGTCCACAAGGGATGTTTTTTATTGAAGACCTTTTAGATTTTGTTAAGGTAATTGTTTTTTTTTTTTAACGACGAACAAAACATCAATTTTATAAAAGACTACCAAAAGGTAATTGTAGATTGTTTTCTAACTTTCACTTTTGAGTTTACCAAATGTATGGTGTGACAATGTGCTTACTATATACTTGTCAGCCAATTTAGGTTTGCTGGTGCCTTATTGAAACGGCTTCAACAAATGTTTGGGGGATTGTATTGGCAAAATGGGAAGCCACCACGTTGCCATCATTGCTCTATTTGTAAGTTAGATTTATTGTATTTAGGGGGTGTTTTTGTATTCCGAAATTGGTTATTTTTCTTAAAACTGTTTGGGACAAATCTTTTTCATGATTTTATCTTTTTATTTTATCTCATGTTACCATGATTAAAAAAAAAATAGGTTATTATTTTAAAAGGACTATTTATAATCCATATTGTTTTCTAGTGACCGATAATCGGTTTCTAGTATTTGGGGTGAAATTGGTTTTGGTTAAATACACACCTATAAAATAAAGTTATTTTAAAAATAAAGTCTTTATTTTTGTCAAAAAAAAGTGTCAGCAATGAATTATGGAATTTAGTGGTTATATTTAATTAAAGAATTTAGTGGTAATATTTGTTCTTTACGCATAGCTGATTTTGGAGTCTAAAGATTATGATCGTAATGACTAATGAATTTGTTAGGGGGGTTTGTACAAAACGCCTCACTCTGGAGTCCGGATAGTCCAAGCTGGGTAAAGGTCCAATTGCCAATTATTTGTCATTTTTTCAACCAATCAAAACATGTCACATCATTCATGCCAAAAATAATTAGTGATACCTGCAATAAAAAAATATGAAATATAGTTTTTTTGAATATTCTGTTAGTAATACCATTTTATGATGATCTTCATCAAACTCAACATTAGCAACAAACCGATCTTCCATATATGACATCTCATTTCCCTCTCTTGCAATAAACCGAATACCAATCACCATTAGCCACAACCTCCTTCCACCGGTCTTCCGCCGCCAATACCATTGTGATCTGGTCAACACAAAAGACCCAACTGGAATATCTAATCTACAACCTTTTTTTTTTTGAACAAAGTTAAGAAAATAATGATAAAACGAAACTTTTAATTGTAAAAATAATTATGATTATTCTAGTGATTTTATTAGGACATGTGATAGAAATTGTGTT
This sequence comes from Erigeron canadensis, assembly GCF_010389155.1. NCBI lineage: Eukaryota > Viridiplantae > Streptophyta > Magnoliopsida > Asterales > Asteraceae > Erigeron > Erigeron canadensis. Next base: position 4,820,301 of record NC_057764.1, read on the forward strand.
TTTGGCTAAAAATACTTGTTTGGTGATCATGTCGTGAGAATTATTAGTTGATAAGAAAATTTGTTAGCGGTTCTTCTCGATTATAATTTAACTCTTCCTTTAGATTTTTCAATATAAGTTTTTGATTTGGCCAAAGGCCACTCAATATAAGGAGTTTTGTCTTCCCATATTCTTTTATCATTTATTAGTTTTTCTCTCTTAGAAGTTAGAACACCCCAATAACACCCATCTCTTTATAAGAACCAATTCTTTTTATAAAAATTTCTATCCTCTCTTTATAAGAACCAATTCTTTTTATAAAAATTTATATTTTATTTTGTAAGCCAGAGACAAAACTAGACCCACAAAATGCTATAGAAGCGGGTCTAAAAATGGAACAAATGGAAAGAACGCAACATAGAACGCACTAGTGTTAATAGCGTCCAAAATTTTGGTGGCGTTGGACATGGCCTAGACGTCCTTATAAGGACAGACCTAATAAGTATGAACTTATAATTGAAGCATCCTAAGTAGTGTTCGTATTGTTAAGGCTTTTTAAGAAGGGGGAAAGGACCAGAAGAAAAAATAATAATAAATGCATCGTTAAGTTTTAGAACGACATTGAAAGGGAATGAGAATAAAAGAGAAGAGATATATTGCAGTTGTTTTTGCTTCAAAAGTTTTCCCCTCATTTATAAAGTGATTAGGAAGGAAAACTTTCTCTTCCCTCTCTATTTCTTTTCTCTCTTAAGTTAACTAAACAATACGGTAGTGTAAAACTTTTATATTTATCTTTAAATATATAATTTTAAAATGGAAAATTTTAGACCCTTATATATAATTTAAGTTTTAGTTAGAGGTGATGTCATATTTTTTTTATATTTTTTTTGGATTGAAATTTTATATAATAAATTAAAATATGGTTATTAATTATGGAAAGTAATTTATATATTTTATAATTATAAAAATTTTATTTTTCATAACGGAAACTAATAGTGCCAGATAAAAAAATAAAAATACTATTCAGATTTCATAGTGGATAATTCATATTGTAGTTTCTTTCGCAATGGCAATTAGACAATTTATATAAAATGTTGTTTGTATCTACAACATCTAACTCACGCACATGAATATTATATGTTTCCAATTTGTCTCAATTAAAATTGAATAAGGTCTAAAGATATCATGTGCGGGCACGTCAAATACACTGCCACAAGCACATTGAAGATGACAATTAGGACCTTTTTTCGTCTATATAAAATTATCCAACTATACCATCAGATAAAGAAGAATACCATTCATATTTCAAAGGAAAATTCAAGTTGGTTGATTCATTCGCAATGACAATTAAACAATCTTTGTCTGATTGTTTGGCTTGTATCTACAACATTCAATTTACAAACACAAATAATTATATGTTTTAATATTTCAAGTTAAAATTGAAAAAGGTCTCAAAGTATTATATGCGTCAAATATGACAAGTTAAAAAAATGAATACTAACTAGGTTGAAAATGACGATTTGGACTTTTTCTCTCTATAAATAATTAACCGAATTGAACTTTATTACTATGCACATTATTTACTCCCCTTGGCAACCAAACTCCAACATCATTTCTCAATGGCTACCATCGAAAATGAAGTAGTCACAGATCTTTTTCCATTCATGCGAGCCTACAAAGATGGCACCGTTGAGCGCATAACAGACACCCCATTTGTCGAACCATCTCCAGAAAACAACCAAGGCGTCTGTTCCAAAGACATCACAATCTCCCCTGCTGTCTCGGCTCGAATCTACCTCCCAAACCAAGCCTTGTCTTCTAACAACTTCAAGAATAAACTGCCCGTCTTAGTATACTACCATGGTGGCGCCTTTTGTTACGAATCAGCCTTTGGAGCACTCTATCACAATTACATAAACACAATCGTCTCAAAGTCGCAAAATTTGATTGTTGTATCTGTTGAATACAGGTTATCCCCAGAAAACCCTTTACCAGCGGCTTATGAAGATTCATGGGCTGCTCTGAATTGGGTTACTTCTCATGGTAATCAACAAACACAACCCGAAAACAAAGATCAATGGATAGTCCAGTATGCCAATTTTGAAAAACTTTACTTAGGTGGAGATAGTTCTGGTGGTAACATTGCTTACAATATGGCAATACGAGCTGGGCTCGAAAAGCTTAAAGGTGATGTCAACATCCTTGGAGGGTTTTTGTCACATCCATATTTCTGGGGTTCGAAAGCTATTCGTTCTGAAGTGACTGAAAACCGGGAGAAGACTTGGTTGTCGAGGATTTGGAGAGCGGTGTATCCTAACGCACCCGGTGGTGAGGATAACCCGTGGGTTAACCCGTCGGCTGAGGGTGCACCCGCGATTTCCGGGTTGGGTTTTAAGAGGATGCTGGTGGTGGTTGCGGAGAAAGATGAGACTAGAGATAGAGGTGTCGAGTTTGTTGAATTTGTGAAGAATAGTGAGTGGGATGGAGTGGTCGAGTTGGTCGAATATGAAGGTGAAGGACATTGTTTCAACCTTGACAATCCTGAATCTGATAATTCAAAGGACTTCATCAATCGTTTGGTTTCGTTCATCCGTTAAATACTATCGCAAAAATTAAATCATTTCATCTTAATTTAGCGGTAGTTGTGTGACTTGTTTTATTAAATCATTTCATCTTAATTAAATCATTGTTCTATCTGATCATTTCCTAAACCAAAACCATATATAACACAGATTTAATGAGATCTACAAACACTGAATTCTACAGCCAAAAATATGGGTGTGTCGTGGGTTGGGTAATGGGTTCTGGTCAAGCAGGCTATATTTCAATAAGGCTCAACAAAAACGGGTTAAAGAGTAGGGATGACACATAGAAACCCCTTTCCCTACTTTTTGAGTTTACAAATATTTAATGCATCTAATGCTATGAAAAATTAGATCAAATTAAGAATTTTAAGCAAGAGTTTTAAGCATTTGAAAATCCGTTGGGTGGTTCTCAGTTTGAGCATTTACATTTTAGCTATGTTTTGAAATTTTATCTGATTCACTCGTTAGAAATAAAACTCATCCCACTTTAACCCATATGGCACCCTCTACTAAATACGAAAAGATGTCATGAAAAGTTTAATGTAATACTCACTTGACAGACATCCACAATTATTGAATCTTATTGCGAGATATATATGGTTAGCACATAATTCATATGCACAGACATCCACAATTATTGAATCTTTCTTTTAAAACTTCGATAGATCCTCTCATTTACATTTACCGTGTCAATGTTTTAGGAGTATGACAAAGCTGCTATAAAATGCAATGGAAAAGAAGCAGTATTCTTTCTCTTTCAACTGAAGTAAGCTCATATACTTGTTACATATGAAGATTAGATATATGAAGAATTGATCAAGAGAATCTGTCTTTTTTTTTTTTTAAATATGCACCGTACCAATTCGATCTTTTTATATATATACATAAAAATCATCTCATTATATATAAACAAATATAATATTTTAATTACAATTTGTCATTATACGTTATCATAAAACATTAGATTTTATTAGTTATATATGTCAATCTTTGTATTAGACCGGATATAATCTAGATTTTGAAGTAACAGAAAAAGGAAACAACGACCTATACGGTAGAGTCCGAAAAAAAATTCCTCACTTCTTTCTTTCATTTAAAAGTTAAAACCATGCATGAGACAAACATAAATCTAGTTGATTATTAAAATATTAGCATATAACAAAGATTTAAATAGGAAAATAGCGAGTGTGATTGTACATTATGTGATCATATACGTATTTCAACCTTTATTGAATATTTTTACGTGAACAGAGCAAAGCAGCATACATCTATATCTATATCTATATATAACATAAAATTGAGTTATAGTTGCTTACTTAGAACAAAACTTGTGATTGAATTTATTAGAGCTTTAATGCATAGACACTACTACAGAAACTTGTAAAGGAATCCGGTTTTAAGGGGGTTTAGAAACCAGTTCTTCAACCGCTTACTATTAAGGGGGTTTCTATTAGATTCTAATGGAGACCTGTTTAGTAACCGGTTTCTATGAAAACAATAGAGACCTCTTTCTTACTAAGAAGTGGTTTCCTTACAAAAAGATAGAAACCATTTTTATCTCCAATAACCGGTTTCTTTAGAAGGTTTGAACACCATTTTTATATGTAAAATACGTTTAACCCTTTTTTGATTAGAAACTGGTTTCTTTAGTAAGTTAAAGACACCATTTTTATTTATTAAACAGGTTCCCATATAAAGTTAAAACGATTTCCCAATTTTCAGAATGGTGGTACCATAATATATATGTATATCTTAGATATCAATAACATATCTATAAAGCTTGGAACTAAATAGAAACAAACACACTACTGGACAATTAAACTAGCTTATATATTATTAACCATAAAAAATTGTTATTTACACATCTCTAATCAAAATTTAAAAGCCAATCCTCAAAATTACAGTGGTAAAGCATATGAACATTAGAAAGAAGATAGTCTAACTGCTACTCTAGTAAAGAAAACAATAGGCACATAATAAAGTTTATCTTGCTATACTTGCGGATGCTGGCAGAGGTGAAGCTGAAGATGATTTTTCAGATTTACAAGCCTTCGTCTCTTCAAAGCTTCCCATGGGCAAAGACGTCAATAACGTTCAAGGTCAGGTATAAAGCTTGTCTAGCATACTTGCTCACTCAGGCTCTAATTCATTTGAAACTTGGCAAAGAGCAGAGTTTGTATAAATGCTCGCTGAACATATGGACAAGACAAATTAATGAATTATAGGGGGCAATTGCAACCAGGTACATTTAAGTGATCATGTTTTACTTCAAAAAGGTCAACCACGTGAGACATTACTAATGATTAGGTCGATTCAAGTCATGTTTTACTGTTGAAAGATCAAAAAGTTCAAACGTATAAATCTGAACCAAAACCGAAGAGGTTAAAACTATCTGGACAGAACAGGACAAAGAATTATCGTTTCAGTATCAGTTTAAAACTAGTTTCTCCCAAACCTCAAATGTTGGACTTGTAATTCAAGCCTTTAGCTAAACAGTGTCATTTCATTGCAGTGAAAGAAAACGTACACTTTACCACTTTACCAGACCGGACCTAACTGGATGGGGTACAGAAACGAGTCTGGAAAGAACCTATAACTGGTTTTTGCTATAACTGGGACCCAGAACCTAACCGTGTATGCTAGTGATGGTTAGATATATAAGAACTTTAAAAAGATTTCCCAGGTTTTACACAGTCCTAAATACTAGAAAACTAAATTTAAAGAATATGAACAACAATAAATTAAGAAAAGAACGGATAACTTAGCGAAGATATTGGCCAAAAGATTTATGAGCCTTACCTCATTAATTCCTCTTGTGGAGGTCTTTTACTCGCGCTAATGTTCCTGCAATTTGATGAATATGAAATTAATACTCGATTACGATGTATGTTATTTGATACAAAATACATTCACATGAAAAGCAAACATGGTATTGTGCCATTGTGCTTCTTGATACTATCATGCAATCCATTTATAAACTTGCAGTGAGATATTTCTCCCAATAAGTGGCTTAATTCAGCAATTGAATGTCATAACTACTAACATGCAACTTCCCAAGTTACACATGAATTTCTAATAACCTCTTGTACTTTTTCATACCATATAAAGTACATTTCAAAAAACCTCTTGTTCTTCCAACTACATTTCAGAATACCAGTATCAAGATGTCATCACACATAGCATGACCAATATAAGGTAGTAGTGACATTATACCTATTTAGTCGAAATTTTGCAACCAAAAGAAAGCCATTATTAGCTAAGAATATAATAAAAAAAAAATGCTCGGTTTGCAAGCAGAAAAAGTAGAATGCGAGAAAGGGAGATCATTCCTAGTTTATAAAATTTGCAAATTGACTAACCCATTCACCAACAATGCTGTCAATTTCCTTTTGAGTATATGTATTACGCGGCCAAGGAACCTATGAAAAGCATAGCCATAATTTATTGAGCACGCCGACACACATAAGGGAAAAACGAGACATATCAAGTGTACTTACTGATGTTGACAAGTCATGTGGGTTAATCACAAATTCATGCATCAAACGCATTATGTAGTACCCGCATTCCCAATGTTTATCTTGTTGGTTGCACTAAAATTTATAAGCATGTAGATATATAAGTTAATGATGGTCCACGAATGCACAACTTATGTTTTATTTAAATTAGACAAGAAAGTAAATAAGCAAGTAAATAACAAAAACAATATTAAGTTCAATTGTAGTACATCAATGCAAGGATAATCATATGTATCATTGATTAAACGATGAATACATGGTTGATCTTACACAATTGACTTACAAGAATACAAAAGAACAATGGTAATTGCTAAGTCTAGACACTAAAAACTTAAACAATTACAAGTGATACACACTTTCTAGGTGACTAACACACTTGATACAATGTGGCTGTGTTGCTTTATATAGAGGAGGAATTAGGGCAACACAGCCTTCCTTTGATAGAGATAGATGGTGGTTGTCAACATTCCATTGGCTCATTGTACTTCCAAGCAAGAGCCTTTGTCTTCTTTACCAAAAACGGGTATGAAAGAGAAGACCCAAGTTTTGGTCCCAACAAGTACCTTTTCCAATTAAGGTATGTTACAGTTGGAAGAACCACCATGTGACTCTTGTCTTCATATGATTTGAATACTTCCCGCCATGATGAACTTTTGGTCAGCATGCAACCCGCTGAAAAGAGTCACTGGACTCACTGAAGACTTGCTGACTATGTATGTCAGCGAATAAGTCTTATCAGCGAATCCAGGTCTCAACAGTTAAACAAATGCAACCATATACATCAAGCTTTTTATATGTGTGTTAACATGGTAAGAGAACATACATCAAGAACAGTCCAATTGAACCTATCTCCAATGCACCTAAAATAAACAGTTTCGTGTTAAGATACTTACATACAAATCAATAGTATATGATGAGCAGATAATACAAATCTTACACATCGATCATTTTTGTTAGTTCATAGCTCAAGCGGGTCTTTCCTTTTTTCTTGGAATCCAAAATGAAACCCAACCCTTTACCAGGTGCCGAAATCAATAGTGACCAATGTTTCCTAGAAAAACATACAACTAAATCAGTATACTAAATGACCATCATATTTGTATATATAAACAAAGTATTATCAACATATAATACTTACATTTGTAAATAAGGCATGATAAGATAAATATGCTTGTTAGGTTTGTAAGGAGCGATCGAATCAGTCAGATAAGTCATGACATTTCCTGGATCGCTGGCACACGCATCATCATTAATCATGTACGGGTTGAAAAAGAGACATTGGTTAAGTCGGCCTTGATTTGTTTGACGAGTCATCAACAGATTATGTAGGCACCTAATAAATTGATAGCTGTAAGTATATGAAATTAAATCAAATTAAATGAATATGGAAAATATTAAAATACTTACATTGCATAAAAAGTTATAATCCCACAATCAAGCCACTCATTTGTCAATAAAAACAAAAGATCATCGCGTTGAATACCAAGATCAAAAGGCTCTTTGTTCAAGAAAATATTAGGGTTGACTTTAACCATCACCGGGTTCCGTTCCACGAAGCTTTTATAAAAGTTCTTCGTATAAGATGGTCTTGTAGCCAATTCCTCAGGAATGGTTTGAACCACTTTTCCAATTGCCTTACGCGTACCACATTCTTTTGGTGCAATTTTGTTTCTAGTTTGGTCCAATTCCTTAGGAATGACTTGAACCGCTTTTCCCTATTGTGGTTGACAAGCTATTGGTGCAACTTTGTTTCCTATCTAGGGCTATTAAGAAGATCCAAGCAACACAAATAATATTTTGAGAATAAGTATGCCGAGCAAAACAATAATTCACTACTACACAAATCTAAATAGGACCCCCTAAATACAACCCCTAAATAGAACACGCTTTTTATATAAAACTAAGTCATATTAAGGCCTATCTTCATAAATTTAAATAAAACCCCCGAATATAACCCGTTTTTTATGTAAACCGGGACTTACTAACATCGAAGTGGAAACGGTTAGAATGAAAAGTAATTCCAAAACTCCATTTACTCAAAAAATTTACCTGATAACCTCCGCCCCTTCATCTGAAGCACTACTTATAATTTATAACCATCAAAACACATAATCTAACTTTTAATAACTTTATCTGTTCATCTAATCTATTTAACTTATGGTTGACATGTATTTATTAGTCATATATAAAAAAAGGGGGGGGGGGGGGGCTGTTATATGGCTTATTTGAGTTATATGCTAGAATAGAACTTGTATTACTAAGTTTTTTTTTCCTCCATCAGTAGAGGGAGTGCAGCTGAGTATAGGTATCAAATCCTCCTGAAAATCAATTATTGCTCTCGTTTGCCAAAAAGTTACAGTAGCAAGGCTGTTCGAGGGGTAGGTTGAAATTCTCAGATGTGAGAATTCTATCAAGTGTTCTTTAGCTTTATTGAAACCTAATGATGTGGTTTGTTTTCATATGTATAGTTAGAACATGACTGAAAACTTAGTTAATGCTACGTTGACACCTTTTTTCAGATGTATAGTTAGAAGAGGTACCTTTTGAACACCAATTGACGACATAGGCCACTGAATGTAGCTGCTCCTCGCTTGACCAAGCTTCACCATGTCAGCATTTGGTGAAAATGGAAGTTTATAATCCTTATGAGCTCGGTCGACATAATTTACCTGTACCTTTACGCAACCTTTTTCCATAAGACTTCCATGTAACATTCGGATTTCTGGTGAGTATACCATCCCGGTAGCACATTTAGTGTTACTGCCAGGGATATACAGTATGCATTTCCGAGGGCCCTGCCAAACATGTGTATGTACTGTACTTAGTTTACTTTGAAAATAAAAATATATATATTTAATGTATATCGAAGTTGATACATACAAGTACTTGTCCAGGAGTCGATGATGTGATAGGGGGTGAGGCGATACAAGGTTCCTTAACATTTGAGGCAGAGGCAGAACTCCTAACACTCGGGGCTACCTTCACGCATAGTCGATGGCATTTTCAATGGCACACCATTTAGCTTATCTTCCAGCATCTTCATAAAAGTATCACGCATTTCTGTCTGACTTTGTTTATGTCTCTCTTCCATTTCCATTAATTGATGTTGGTATCTTTCTTCTCTTTCCATCTCCAATTGCTTGTGCCTCTCTTCCATTTCCATTAACTAATTCTTGTATCTCTCTTCTATTTCTTCTTTTTGCCGGTTTATTCTAGGCTTTTTAGTATACCCCCATAAACCCTTTGTGAATCCAACATGAGATCCAACTGCTATGGTGCGTCCCCCATGTTCCTTTCCTAATACTTGGGTTAACACATCTTCTCCGGGTGGAGGATTCCAACTACCATTGACCATTTTTTCATTATAAGATGCCTACAAATTAGTACAAATTGATAAGTTTTATAAGTACAAATTCAAAAATGATCACGCATTTAATAACACAACATAATCTTACCAACTTATCAGCAACATCTGCCATTTCGGCCGGTATATGTCTCTTTCCATTTTTATCCCGAGGCATCCTAGCTAACATGTAACTACTTGCACAAGGATCCCAAAAGTGTGCTGGTGTTGATAAATTATCATCCTTTTGCTCTACACCCCATTCATCTACATTGCCACGATACCCTGATGGGCCTAGAAGAGGCGGAAATTTTTTCTCTGCTGCGTCAGTTCTTCCTTTTTCACGCCTTGCCTTCATATAGTATTAAAGTAAGTATTAGAAACAATGAAACATAATATACTATAATGTAATACTCGAGTATATAAATATTATATATATATGAAGTCAATAAACTACTCTTTTTTCTGCAGTGTCTTCTTGTTCGATGAAAGCCTCCCATGTTTTTGGTTCTATAAATGAGTATTTAGCGCAAGGACTTAATCCACGATCCATAAATTTATCTCGCAGTCTACTCTTGAAAGCCTTCCAGATCCCGCCAGCTTGTACTAGAGCTTGTTTTTTGTGATTATCATTTGGAATATTATAATATGCCTGCCATTTGTGAATGAAATATAATAAAATGTTGATTCATATATGTCTTAATTAAATGAAAACCCAATTATCAATCACATATTATACCTTGAGCTCTAACCACACTTGGTCGTTTACTTTTTGATTCACCTGTTTTCATGTTTCGTGAGTAATGGGAACCTTAGTTCTAGTGATGGCTCCAAGCTGTAGAGAATAATCAAGAAAGTTCCCCCCTATCGGTTGTCCGTTTTCATCAAATTGAGGTTTCCATGGTGGATTTTTATTCGTCTTTCTTTTGGTAGGGCCTCTAGTCGTTCTTTGTTGTTCTTCACCAAGTTCCTCAAGTTCTTCATCATCTTCTACATCATGCTCTAGAGGAAGCTCTATATCATGATCTTGGGGAAGCTCTATATCATGTTCTTGGTCATGATCCTGTCAGAAACAGCAACAAATATAATTTTTCACCGCTATCAAGTTGCATACATATAAGGTACACGCTCAATAGCAACAATTCGTGGCTGGTCATCAAGTTTCTAATTTAACTCTTAACAAGGCATGGCCTATGCCCAAGCTACAAAAACAGAGCTTTAGGAAAAAGAAAAAAAAACACATGCACCTCGTTTCAAGCAAACAAAGCTTAAATACCAAAGAATAACAAAGAATTAGCAGCTGAGCAAACACTTACAAAAAGAATAACAAAAGACCCAGATACCAAATTTTTAGAGGTAAAATAAGGCTAACTGATACACCTCTTCAATCCTAAAGAACCGTTGTAGTTAACCCAATCCTAAAGAACCGTTGTATATAACAAACCAATAGTATTAGAAGAGAAAGAATGAAAGAACAGTATATATAGCAGCAAAGGAGAAGACGAGAAAGGAAGAAAAAAATGAGCAGAATAGTTGCAAAGGAGAAAATAAACCATCTTCTATGTTGACATGAAGATGCAACCATGTTACATGGTGCGTCTCATTAAAGTCAGAAAAGAGAAGGCAAATAACAGATTGACAAACTGACAACCTCTATTACTACTGCTGAAAAACAAATCATTTAACTATATACAGAACTTGAACTTGTAAAGAGCCAACGAGTTCTGCTAGCGAGGAAAAATGATTCAATCTTGCACTCTGAAGATTAAGAAACTGCACAAAACAGCTTCTTGCTAAACCAGCAACAGCAAAATGTCAAAGATGACCTCCAAACAAAGAAAAAGTGACAAGTCCCCATTTAAATTTAGACAACCAAATAATAATACGACATAAGTCATGGCTGGTCATCAAGTTTCTTGTGATCACTGATCAGAAATTGAGCAATTCATCTCGTTTTTATGCAGCTATATAACTAGCTTGCAAGTTTACAATACCAAAGTACACACTCATTTATAAAACGAGCTGTGATTTACTGAGTCTTAAGTCTGATCAGGAGCCTAAACAGGTGCTGGTGTTGCCTCATTATAAGTTTTTATGTGACTATATACAGAGCTAGTAAGTTTACAATAACAAAGTCTACACTCATTTACGACACAAGTTGTGATTTACTGATTTTTAAGTCTGATATCGAGCACGAACGACTACTGATCTTGCCCCGTTTAAAAGGCTTAACACCGAACGTAAAGTGATCAAAAAGAGTGAAAAAAAAATTTAAATGTGATATTATTACTTAAAAAATTGATTAATATATCGACAAGTTGCAATAACGTACCAAGATAATTTAAGAAATACAGAACATATTGACTTCATTTGGAGAATTAATGAGAGTTATAAAAAAACAAATTACTAGAGGAATTGCTAATGCAATAAGAAGAAAAACCCTGCCCCTTATTTACCCGTCTTCGATTTAATTCCACCATTGACCCCCTTAATTTTAAGAAGTTTCTTACCCCGTCCATTTTGACCGCCCAATATAATCCATATATAATTTTTGGAAAAATAACACCCAAAATGGATTCAAAATTTTATATATTTTTTTTCATTCAAAATAACACCCGCCCAATAAAATTTTGAATGAAACTTTATTTGAAATGTTGAAATTAACAAACATACAACTTAAAAATCAAAGTTGCAAAAGACATTTGAAATGATATACCTGTGTTTAGGTAGAGCGAGGATTGTCTATCCATAGTCCTTCATCGTGGTCGGATCTCAAGCATATATTATTATCTATCAAACCAATTGTTGATTGAGTATCGGTAGGAAATGGGGGCAACTCATCAAGTTGATCGTATTCTTCCTCGTCTACAACATTTTCGACACCAAGAATACGTCGTTTACCATGGAGAACGACATACCATCTAGAGTTACTCGGGTCCTCAATATAGAATACTTGGGTGGCTAGTTTAGCTAAAATGAATGGTTCCGATGCATATCCATTTGTGGAAAGGTCTACCGTTGTGATACCAAAATTGTCAACTTTTACACCTCTACGGTTTTCCACCCACCTACACTTGAGCATCGGTATGCTAAAGGATTGATAATCAAGTTCTAAAATTTCTTCAATAACACCATAATAAGAATCCTTCGCGACCGACGACCTCGTGGAGAATCCTGTTGTAGTGGCTATTAGCGTTACTCCACTATTTTGCAATGTGCTCTTTGCATCTTGTTGCTTCGTGTAAAATGTATAACCATTTATATCATAACCTTGATATTTTGTCACGCTCTCACTCGGACCATATGCTAACCTTTTAACCTCTTCATCCACATCTACTAAGTTACTTACCTTATCTTTTAACCATGATGCAAATGTGTTGTAATGTTCAACGGCCAAAAATTTGTCACTCTTATTCCTGTTTGTCGCTTTTAAAAAGCGTTTGTGCTCATGTACGTATATACCAATACATGTCATGTGTTGTAAGACTGTATAATGTGCCTGATGCATATAATCTCTTGACGGAAACTCCTCTTTCTTTCCAATTGTTCCAACCCCGGCAAGTCTACCCTCGTGTCGACCCTCTGAAAGTCCAATACTCTTTGAACCATGAAGATAGTCACTGCAAAATTCAATAACCTCCTCAGAAACATAACCTTCAACAATACTTCCATCCGGTCGAGCTCTATTCCTCACATATTTTTTTAAGATTCCCATATACCTCTCAAACGGATACATGTATCGTACAAATACCGGACCGCAAACCTTAATTTCATATACAATATGAGATACGAGGTGAACCATGACATCAAAAAAAGAAGGCGGGAAGTACATTTCTAGTTGGCACAGAGTGACGATAATATCATGTTGTAAAGAATCCAATACTTCGGGATCAATAACTTTTGAATGGATTGAGTTAAAGAACATGCATAGTTTAGTTATCGTGTGATGAATGTGTTCTGGAAGTATTCCGCGAATGGCAATGGGAATCATTTGTGTCATTAAAACATGGCAATTGTGGGACTTCATACCAAGCAACTTATTGTCATTCATCGACACTAACCTTTTAATGTTTGCAGAATATCCGGATGGAACCTTAACACCATTTAAGCATTTGCAAAAAGAAGTTCATTCATCTTTTGACAAGGTATAACAAGCTGCTGGCAGATACGTTCGCTTCCCATCACTATTCTCCTGCGGAGCAAGTTCTGGTCGTATTTTCATATCGACCATGTCTTTTCTAGCATTAAATCCGTCTTTGGTTTTCCCTGGAATATTCAATAGTAACCCAATCAAACTATCACAAACATTTTTTTCCGATATGCATAACATCTATACAGTGTCGGACTTGTAAATCCTTCCAATATAGTAAATCCCAAAATATAGACCTTTTTTTTTCCAAATTTCAACAGATTTCCCTCGTTTTCATTTTTTACCGAACTCATTCTGGAAGTTTTCAACCTGAGAAAATACAGTTTCTCCGTCGGATGGTGGTGGCAGACTTCCGAATTCACTATAACCGTCGAACAAGTTATCCATGTTACAGTATGGATGCCCCATGTACACTGTTTTCTTACAATATTTCAACCATCTTGAACATGTGTAATCTTGGCATATGGGACACGCCTTAGCCACTTTCGTACCATACCCTGACAAGTTCCCATATGCTGGGAAATCACTGATAGTGCAAAAAATCATGGCCCGTTGCTGAAAATTTTCATGCAAATACCCATCATAAACCTGAACTCCCGGGCTCCATAATGTTTTGAGGTCGTCAATCAACGGAGACAAATACACATCAATTTCATTACCAGGTTGTTTCGGACCTTGAATTAATAAAGACATCATAATATATTTTGGTTTCATGCATAACCAAGGTGGCAGATTGTAAATGCATAGAAGAACGGGCCAAGTGCTGTGACGGCTACTCATGTTTCCAAACGGATTAATTCCATCTGAACTAAGTCCAAATCTGATATTTCTGATCTCATTTCCGAATTCATCGAATGTATGATCTATATTCCTCCATTGAGGTGAATCGGCCACATGTCTTAATTTTCCATCCTTTTTACGTTCTTCCTCATGCCAACGCAACAATTTTGCATCTTCCGGGCTTGCAAATAACCGTTTTAGTCTTGGTATGATCGGAAAATACCACAAAACTTTAGCTGGCGGGCCATTCTTCGTCACATTACCGCTAACTTTCGTTTGTTTTTTACGCTCATACCTAGATGCACCACATTTGGGACATTCATGAAGATCTTTGTACTAATTTCTATATAAAACACAATCATTTGGACATGCTGCTATTCGTTCCATTTCCATTCCCATCGGACATAACATTTTTTTTGTTTCATATAGCGAAACGGGCAACTTATTACCTACGGGGAGCATGTCATGGAAGACTTTTAAAAGTTCTTTGAAGCTTTTATCACTCCAATTATGGTTTGCTTTTACATTAAACAATCTCAATACCGCAGAAAGTTTTGAATACTTTTTACAACCTTCATACAAGTCTTCTTTTGAGTCGGCAAATACTTGTTGAAATCCATCATTCTTATTTGCATCACCATTATCATCTTCATTATTTTTATCATTTTCATCAACATTATCATTTTCACCAACCTCATTTTCCAATACATTAAACATTTGAGTAAAATTATCAGGATCACTGTTGTCGTATGAATCGTCATTGATATTGTTTGCACCAATTTCATTTATGTTGCCTTCAGAAATAACACTATCAACCAATGATTCTCCATGATATGTCCAACAAGTATACCCAGGCACAAAACCCTTTACCACCAAATGTCGATATATTACTCTTGCTTCATCGTATTTTTCACAGTTTTTACAATCTACACAAGGACATGATATTCTATCATTTCCATTTAACACCCGATCATCTTCTGCCACCTTCATAAAATCATTCAAATGTTTTTGGTACTCAGTTGTGTGACGACCCAGCTCGTACATCCATTCATTCCGTTCCATCTGGATATACAAAAACAAAAACAACAGCAACAACAACAACAACAACAACAACAACAACAACAACAACAACAATAATAATAATAATAATATATCTTTGAACAATTACTTTAACAATTTATATAGTTTTATTAATAATTAATAAAATAAATTGTTCTGATATACGAACTATATGTTCTCCATAGATGATAATATTATATATATATTAATAATATAATATCTGTTAAATCTATTTTATCTATATAATATATTAATAATTATGATTATATTTAATTATCCAATTCGGTTCTAATTAAGCATATACAAAACTTGCTTTTCTAAATCTCTAATGGGATATATCTTCCTTACAGATGGATAATTATATTTACATATACATTATCTAAGTTAAGAAATATGTAAAGTTACTGTTTATATAGCAAACGTTATTAGATGACTAATAATTATCCAATAAATTTACGCAAACCTTAATTAAAAATTAATAACATCAACAAGTTATCTTATTTAAATTAATAACATCAAGAAGTTATGGTTTTTCTTTAACATACTATAATATCAATTGTATAACATATGGAAATAACAGCTTGAATGAAAGTATGAAATATTAACACAAAGTACGTACCTAATAAAAATTTTGTATAACATATGGAAATATTAAAAATCTTTTCTGCAAAAGATTGAAATTTTTGTAAAGAATAGATAAAAACTTTGATGTTGTATATATATATATATAATTGGATACAGATAAGTAAAAACACTTTTCCTAGTTTGTATTATACATAAAATTCGAATGATATTTAGTCCATATCCGTTATATTCTTGATAACAACTTTTTCTAAACACCAGGATGATATTAAATTTGTTTAGAGAAGTGTTTCTGTGAAACCGGTCTCCATTACAATAGTTTAGGGACTATTTATTTTAAAAAACATGTCTTTATGAAAAGAAAGCAGTTTGGGAGAAAAAAGTGGTCTCTATTTCCCGTCAAAGAGACGTGTTTTTTATTTAAAACCCGTCTAAATACATAGAAACCTCTTTTTTGGTAAAAACCGGTCTCCTTAATTTTTTCTAAAACCGATTTCTATAGGGGGTTTCTATCTGAATTTTTGTAGTAGTGAGAGTTGAGTTATAGGGTTTTTTTTAACACAAAAGTTATCGTCAGATTTATGATAGAATTCATGACCCTTATTGATGATTTTGATTACTATTCGTTAAGGTTAATCTATAATAAAGTTAGCCTAAAATTTTTTTGACACATAACTTATGCAGTTATTTATGATGAGACTTATAGTGTTTATAAATGACCTTCATTGTTATAGTGGTTAATTATAGGTAAATTGTATATGTATATTGAAAGGTCGTATGGGATGAACATCTTAATGCATAAGTAAATGAGTGAAAGAGGTTACATAATTCATAATAACTTTATTCTTACACTTTCTCCTTAATAATAATGAATGGCCTCAAAAAATGAATATGCATACAATTGCGTGGATTTTATGTTTAAAAGAAACTGTCTGGAATTTTGGCTAAGTAAATAAATTAAATTATCATGCATTATTTATTATGGTTACCAGTTATTAAGTAGCATGAGTTAACTTTAAAATTAAAATTACATCTCTTCATAGTTGTTGTTATATGTCAATCTAGGCAATAAATCTCTAATTCCTTGATTTACAAATTGATATAACATGCACAGTAAATTCTTACTTTGTTAACATTCATTATTTATTTAGATTATAGTTTATAGCAGTATCTTAAGATTATATCATGCACGCCTCTTATTAGACTAATTAAGTTAACGATCAGTATATTTCTAGAAGAATACGATCACAATCATTGGACGTACAAGATGGTCGCGGTAGGGATCCAAAAAGACAAATAATACCGTGTAAAGTTTGTTAGAATAATTGGACCTTGTTGTTGACTGGATAGTCAATAACAGAAAAACTAGCATTGAATGTCGTTGCTTACTTGCTTTGATTGTAGAAACCATGTTTGTTCCATTGTTGACTGGTAGAAACTATGTTTGTGGCTGAAATTACTTGTTGGTCATATCGTTAGAATAGTTTGTTGATAAGAAATTTTGTCAGTAGTTCCTTTGATATACACTAATATAGTAATATATTAAGTTTTAGCTTAATTTGCATTAATATGTACGTATGGATGAAAACTCCGAAATTTCTAGTCTAGATAAAATGAGAAGTGGAAGATACATATGGTGATGAATAAAATGAATTAAAAGGATATAAAGAAAAAACATATGGAAAGAAAGCAATGCCCATTTTGAATTAGCTGTAATTTTTAGCATTTTTGGAAACCAATGATTAGCGCTTTTTCCCTCTATAAATAACCAAACGATATTATCTATCTCTATGCACTTGTATCTCTTCCCCTTAACAATCAAACTTCAACATTTATATCTAAAAAATGGCTTCTACCGAAAATGAGATAGCCATCGATCTTTTTCCATTCATTCGAACCTACAAAAACGGCACCGTTGAGCGCCTAATGCACACCCCATTTGTCGAACCATCTCCAGTAAACAATCCAACTGCAGGCGTATGCTCCAAAGACATTAAAATCTCCCCTACTGTCTCGGCTCGAATCTACCTCCCAAACAAGGCCTTATCCGCCCCTAACCACATCTCAAATAAACTCCCTGTCTTAGTATACTACCATGGTGGCGCCTTTTGTCTTGAATCGGCCTTTTGTGCCCTCTTTCACAATTATGTAAACACTATTGTCTCAAAGTCACAAAAATTGATTGCCATATCTGTTGAATACAGGTTAGCCCCAGAAAATCCTTTACCGGCAGCTTATGAAGATTCCTGGGCTGCTCTGAATTGGGTTACTTCTCATGCTAATAAACAAACCCAACCCGAAAACAAAGATCATTGGATAGTCCAGTATGCCGATTTTGAAAAACTTTACTTAGGTGGAGATAGTGCTGGTGGTAACATTGCTTACAATATGGCAATGCGAGTTGGGCTCAAAAAGCTAAAAGGTGATGTCAACATTTATGGGGGGTTTTTGTCACATCCACATTTTTGGGGTTCGAAAGCTATTCGTTCTGAGGTGACTAACAACCGAGAGGAGGCTTGGTTATCGAGGATTTGGAGAGCGGTGTATCCTGACTCACCGGGTGGTGATGATAACCCGGTGGTGAACCCGTGGGCCGAGGGTGCACCCGCGATATCCGGGTTGGGTTTTAAGAGAATGTTGGTGGTGGTTGCGGAGAAAGATGAGATGAGAGATAGAGGTGTTGAGTTTGTTGAATTTGTGAAGAATAGTAAGTGGGATGGAGTTGTGGAGTTAGTCGAATATGAAAGTGAAGGACATTGTTTCAACCTTTTTAATCCTGATTGTGATAACTCAAAGGACTTCATCAATCGCTTGGTTTCGTTTATGGGTTAAATATTATCGCAAAAATTATATATATTCTCTCATCTTATGTGGTAGTTGTGTGTCTTGTGACTTGTTTTATTGCCTCGTTTTGTCACTTTTACATATTGTGGATTGAATGTGTTGTAAAGTTGCATATATAGTTTAATACGAGTATCAACTTACAGATTATAAATAATACTCGGTATGTATGTTGCTCTGTTCACGTAAAAATACTCAATAAATTAATCCACATTTAAAATTCTAGTATTTTAAAAGTTCATACTTTTTAGTGTGAATTTTCATTTTTAATTTATTATACCACATTTGTCCACACTAACTTAATATGTAGCGTAGACAAATGTGGTTTGACAAATTAGATATGAAAGTCCATAATAAAAATTATAAACTTTTGGAATACCACAATTTTAAGTATGGATTAATTTCTACATACTTTTAGTTTTTCATATGTTTACATAAATAAAAGCATGACCAATTAATTTTTTAAATTGTTCACATTAAGTAAAAAAGGTGACCTAAAATCTTGAAGAAAGAAAGCTAGGCCACTAGGGGTCACATAAAAAATGACTATATTATCACTAATGGTAAAACATTTATAAATGTTTTAACGTGGCTACCTATAATAATACTTTATTTTGTGGTAATATAATATTAGTATGTGTAAATTAATTCATAGTTTATTTGTATTTTTTAAATTTATAAAGTTCAAAAATAAGGTTTAATTAATATTTAATTCATTTGTTTAATAAAAAAATAACAATTAAAGATGAAGTGAACTTAAACATAGAAAAATTGCATAGTATTATTTTATTTGACAAATATGTCAAATTGGCAATAATGAATAACACCATGTTAACCTTTACAAAATATCAATTAATGTTTTAGAAAGTTAAATTATAATATATTATTAAATATGATACGAATATAATTTGTTTAATTAAATTTGAGAAAAATATAGAGATAAAAAGAAACATCGATGACAATTTTTATTTAGAAACGAAAAAAGTTGAATATATATATATAGGGGTTGGGTATTATAAAACAAGTATTAATGTAAAACAAATAAGACAAGATCTTGACCCTTGGATCATGGTTAAATTGATGCACGAAGATTCACGAAACAAATGATACACAATGATTTTAATGATGCACGATGATTTTCAATGAAGAGAAACATATTGTTTTATTTATTTTACTTTAATATTTGTTTTATTTTATCTAAAACCTATATATATATATATAAGGCCCTCATAACATTTGATACACCGCTCTTAAGGGCGTTACAACTTAGAAGACAAATTATTCAACCTTGCTTTTGAATGTCCACTTTCTCTTTGACCAACACCTCCAACGAACCCCCCCCCCCCCCCCTTGCACCATTATTTCACCTTTTTCTTCCCAAAATGCATCCATACCACTACAACCCAAACCTTCTATTTCCAAACCCTAATGACCCAAACTAACTTAATATCAATGATCCTAACCTTCACCAAAATCCCCATGTTATTATCTTGATCGGTAACATGTCAATGCTAACATCTCTTATGCAGGATTGCAACCAACATTTTCTATGTCGGAATTTTAACCGTGGCCTCACAATACGGAAAAAACGTTTTTGATATGTCGTAACATATACCCATTTCCCACGGCTTAATGAGTTGTTTTCATATAGTTTAAGAATCGTTTTCGTATATATTTGGTGCGTTTATGGTGTTTGTTAGTGTTTCAGGGTGTTAACAGGTACCTAAGCGTAATCTCAAGAAATCGAGGTTTCTAGAGTAAAATGAGTGCTTACGGACGTTTTACGCGGCACGTAAGTGAAGGTCAAAGTTGGTCAAAGGTGGTCAACGAAAGTCAACGCATACTGCGACGCAGTTATTCTTGCTGAGGAAAAAACTGCTTCGCAGTAGCCTAAGAGTGCGACGCAATTGAACCGTGTACAGCCAAAAGACCTGTCATTGAATGTCAAAGTCAACAGAAGTCAAAGGAAAGACTTCGACGAAGTTGGGCGCCGATTCTGTATTCTTTTGGGATGATGTAAATAGCTTGTAAAACATTCTAAAAACCCTACCTTTTACTTCTAGTCGATTTTGGAGCACTTTTTCAGGGTTTTTCTTGTATTCTAACCATCTTTAAGGATTTCAAGCACGATTGGATCAATTCTGTTATTCGTTTTCAATCCCTTGTATTCGGTAACGATGAACTTTCTTTATTTGATTTGTTATTCATATTTTAATATGAGTGGCTAATCGCCTTTTCATCAATCTTGATGGAGTGAGACAATATGTAAGGATTGCACTATTTTTATAATTCAAGTTGATTTAATTTAACGTTGTGTCGTGATCTTAATTTATTGATTCTTTGTCATTTAATTATTCATTGCGGATAATTTTTACATGATCTTAGTGGTAACTTTGGTTGGGTAGAAGTTATTTTGATTGCTTGGTTAGAAGCGATTATTTCTATGACAGGTACGGTAGAAAGTAATTAATAATTAATAAGGTTACGAGTTAATGGTTGGGTACAATCAATAGACACAATTTTTCTTTAAAATAATCAAAACCATTGTCGAATTAGTAAAGTTATAAGAAGGCGTCTCGGGGTACCGGTCTTAATAATGGAACTAGTTTAAACAAGAGAGTCAAATGAAGTTGTTAACTTGACGGGTACGGGTTGGCGATCAATTTGAGTCTCGGTTATTTAATCAACTAAATTGAATTTGAAGTTCATCAAATGTGCAATCTTAACATGTTGTCAAGCGAAATCAAGATGGATAACCTTTAAGTTATTGTTTCATACAACAAACTCTTCTTTCGAATAATCCTGAGGGATTACTGACTCATTTTACTAACTACTTGCAACGTGGAAACTCGGCTACAAAACCCCCCATTTTTCTTGAATTACATTACTTATGACAATTTCTTACGATAGTCCTTGTGAACGATCTTGGCTAACCAATTTTACTATACTGCATGTGATCAGGTACACTGCCTGTGAGTGTGCAGTAGTCATTCTTTTGGTAATTCATGTTTAAAAATTTTATTACTAGATTTCACACATCAAGTTTTTGGCGCCGTTGCCGGGGACTTAAATTAAGTAGTTGTTCGTTGTGTAATTCGATCCTTCCTTGCATTCATTTGTGAGGAAGTTATTTGTTTTTAATAGATAGATTTCATTGTTGTATTAGTTTTGTTTATGTTAGTTCCTGGTGCGGTTAACGGTATTTCTTGTGGTGCGTGTGCAGGTGCTTTTTTAGTTGATGAACACAAGAGCCTCTGGTAGACCTTTTCTTAGTCCTCAGTCTAATCCCGGGAAAGCCAGAAGACGCTTACTAAGACCAAACAACACGGAGCCCTCAAACACCGACAAAATAGATTCAGAAACTGAAAACCGTGACCAACCGGACGTAGACTTGGATCAACACTATTCAAAGAAGGATTCAATGTCCGAAGTTCGATTTAGCACCAAATTCTCCGAAGGTAGTGGTTTGTTCAAAACTGGTGATAGTTCAGAAGAAGATGATAATCAGGAAAAAACTCATAAACCAGTTTCAACAGTAATTCCTCGAGTAAATCAACCAGTTAGAGCAAGGAGAATGGGTGATCAAGAGCAACCGGTCGACCCCAACAACCGTCTTTAGGGTGACCGAAGAAGAAATGTATCGACTAATCGGGGTACTCCCATTCGTCCTCCTATAACCGGAATAAACTTTTCTCTTAAGGGAAATCATTTGAAAAGTGTTGAAGAGGAGAAATTTGATGGTGTATCAAACGGTGATCCTTACGTCCATTTAGAAAGATTTGAGAAAATTTGCAGGTTTTATCATTATGGCGAAGGACAGGATGATAATGTGAAGCTGGAGCTTTTTCCACTTACTCTGTGTGGAGAAGCTAAAGAGTGGTTGAAGGAACAACTGGATGATCTATACACCACATGGGCTCAACTTCGTGAAGGATTCATTGACGATTTCTATTCTGTGAGAACTCAAAGACAGCTTGAGAATAAAATCAGAGTTTTCTTTCAAGATGCAGGAGAAGATGTGGTTGATGCATGGAAGCGTTATAAAGGAATGCTCAGAAATTGTCCTGGGCATAACTTGAATACTGAAGCAGCGGTAGAGATATTCTTTGATGGTTTGCTAAGGAAGACAAAAAGAGAACTTGCAGGTGCATTCGGGGGTGGTTTGAATAATGTGACCCCGAGTGAAGGTTATAAAGTCCTCAATGATATGGCCAAGGAGTTCTCTGTTCGTGAGGAAACTAGAGATAGGAGATCTGTTGGTAAGACTGTTGCAAAGTTGGAAAGTGGTGAAGAGTCCAGTTTGGTTGCTGAAGTCAAAGCACTCTCGAAGTAGATGAATGAGAGATTTGACAACCAAGACATGTGGCTCAAAAGCATTGAAAGAGATGTGAAGGTGATTGCTGATGGATGTGCCTACTGTAGAGACATGCACTATTCAGAAGATTGCCCGGATAAGCCAGCCCAGGAAGTTAACTGATGTGAATTTTAGGTGAAATACTCAGAGTCAGACTGTGTCAACTCACAAAACACAAGCACAGCGGAATTAAAAACTATTTTTTTAGGATTTTTCTGGATTTCATAACAAAACATGCCCAAGCTGACTATAAGAACAAATTATACAGCATTAATGAAACAGTGGAAATAAACTGAAACAAGAACAAATAAACAAGGATAGATAAGAATCTAATACTTGACTCGTAAAGGACTGAACCACCAGAATTAAATACAAAAAACACTCTAAAACCACCACTATATCTGATAAAGGCTGAGCCACCACAAATATAGATAAAAGTAATGAAGATTTTAAGATCTCACCACAATAATCTATAAAGGCAAAGCCACCAAGATTACTGATAAAGGGATTACTTCAAACCACCAAGATCAAAGATCCATAAAGGTAAAGAAGATTTTCAAATGAATAGAATTCAGCTTTATCAAACTTTCATAAACACACTCTGATCTTTTTACAATGAAAGAAAACCTCTATTTATAGAGGAAATACAAGAGACAAGGAATATTCTATCCTAGACAACTAGTACAAGGTTGTTATTAATCAACCAATAGGAATAGAGAGCACAATCTGCAGCTGTAGGGTAGAGGAAGGTTCTCTCTCTGGTCCCCACTTGTATTCTTCTTCTCCCACGATTAGATGTCACCACAACAATACAAAAACATGAAACTGAATTCTTATCCTTATTCAGAACCATCTAAAACAGCCACACACACGTGTTAATCACATGACTTGACCTGATTATTGAAAGCATCGAAAAAGATAAGTGTTTGAAAATCCCAAGCTGATTCTGCTCCAAGCTGACTCTGCCCAAGCTGACCCAGTCTGGGCGTCCCAAGCTGACTCTTCTTCCAAGCTGACCCAGATTGGTCGAATTTGCAAGCTGATCTTCAAACTTCCCCCAACATTTCAGTCTTCCCATTTAAGTAAGATGAATCCTAGGGGGCAGATAGGATCACCAATCATCTTACTAAAGTGTGCCATCGAGGGAAACATCATCATGGCCTGAGCTGAGTCCAGGCTGACTCGGTCTGAGCTGAGTTCAGGACAACTCAGGGAAATTTCGTATTATCAACTATATACAAAATCAACAAGGGAACTTTAACCAGAATACCGGTTATGAAAACCAGCCAGCAGGTACTTCTTTTTCCTCTTCCTCATTTTGACAATGCTAATAATTCTGGTTTTAGTGGAAACAGGTTCAGCAGGTTCAACAGCCAGCAGAATGCGAATGCTGAATTAAGAGAGGTCATGAAGGATTTGGTTGGTGCTCAGAAAGCCACCAATGAGAAGGTTGAAGAACTAAACAAGAAGATGGCTTCTAAATGGGATGCTATGACTACTAGATCGAACAGGTTGGCTAATAAGCTGGAGCAGAGTACAAAGAGTACTCAAGCAACATTTCAGGATATAGAGGCTAAGCTTGAAAGGCTAGGAACATCAAACAGGCAGCCCGGTACACTACCGAGCAATACTCAGCAGAATCCTAAGCCTCAACAGAATAGCCAAGGATCAGGAGCCAAGTACAGCCACCCGAATGCTCGAAATGAGCAAGTCAATGCGATCACAATAAGAGCATGTAATACTTATAATTCTGCAAATCCTTTGCCTAATGATGTTACTCCTCTTGTGCAGGTTGAAGCCGATGAAGTTGTTGATGATGAGATTGAGATGGAGCCGAACCCAGCCGTGAAGACACCGGCCGTTCCATCCAAGGCTGCTGAGAAGACTACTGTTGAGAAACCACCCGCTAAGCCATATTAGCCGAAGATACCTTTTCCTCAACGATTGAGGAAAGCGAAGATCAAGGAGAATTTTAAAAAGTTTGTTGATTTGATTTAAAATGTTAACATTACTGTTCCCTTAGTTGATCTTCTTGCAGGTATGCCCAATTATGAGAAGTTTCTCAAAGATCTCATTTCGGATAGGAAGAAGCTAGAAGAAGGGAAGACGGCAGTTATGAGTGCCGAGTGCTCCGCCATAATAAAGAACGAGATACCCTCTAAGCTAGATGATCCAGGGAGTTTTCTTATTTCTTGTTCTTTTGATATTGAATTGTATAAAGCTTTAGCCGGTCTTGGGGCCAGCATTAACTTAATGCCTTACTCGGTTTATAAGAAACTGTCTTTAGGTGCTTTGACCCCAACCCGCATGAGCATTAGGCTTGCGGATAGATCATTCCAATATCCCATGGGGATAGCGGAAAATTTACAGATTAAGGTGGGTCATATGATTTTCCCGGTTGATGTAACATCCGTCGTTTAAAATATGGATTTCCAAAAACTTTCGCTAAACGACGTTAAAAGAGAGTGGAATTAAACTTTAGAAGTCAAAACCAGCAAAATATGTTTGGTTTATTCATTAAATGGTGTTACTAGCCATATCATCAAAACAAGTTTAAATGGAAATCCATCGGTTGCCCAACATTAAACAACCGACATTATAGTAAGTACAAGTTATAAATATCGAAACATAAATCAACGTATAATGCGAGCAACCACTATGGGTAAATTACAGCCAGCTTCAAGATCATCTACCAATGCCTTAAATCTTCTCACATCTACCTGCTCACTATTGTTGGACCTAGGGACACAACACATTTTTAAAAGAGCAAGTGTTAGCTAACGAATTAGCTAAGTAAGGTAACACAAAGCTTATAAAACATTTATCCATTTAAAACATTATAGAAGAGTCATATCTCATCTTTAAGGCACATATCATCACAAGTCATCAGATATATCATATCACATCTTGCATTACACATCTTTCATATAGGATGGTTCATCCTAAATGTGCCTAGTCATCTTTGCATCTCACATATATCATCTGAACATCTTTGTAGTTGTGACATAAGTCATGTTTCACATATAACATATACATCTTTTTATGTGTAACATAAGTCACACCCGACTAGATGGATAAACCTTACGGTTGTCCGTCCGTGTCGTTAAGGAATAACAAGCAAATCCAGGAGTAATCCCTATGTACATGACAAGTGGGGCGTGCCAGACCTTCGGTATTACTCTTCACATCTTTGACCATGTTGCAAGGAGCCACCCAAGCAACCATATCTACGCACTTAGCCGGGCAAGGGCAAGTACGGGTTAAGCTTAACACTTTCACATCTAAATTACGAGCTCGATTTCACATCTCATATAGTTTAGGTGTCCACATTACCTAAATATCATCACATAATCATCTTTTATGTTTGGGCCCTTAAACGTTCACGTGTCATGGCAACTTAATAAGTCTAGTGAACTAGATGAACAAACCATGTAATCATGCACATTTCACGTATCATCAACATATATCACATTTCAATTCATCTCAAGACATTACATAGCATTTCATAGCATCTCATGGCATCTCATCTAAAAACATATCATAGCATAGCATATCATAACAATATATATCATCTCATATCATTGGGGTAGCATTTCTGGCTTCATTATTCATCTACATGGCCCATATTACCTCCTGTATAATCCCGAATACCCATAAGAAAACAAAATATCATTCGGGGAAGTTATTATATGAAAACTATGTTTTTGTTGAACCCTCAGCGTGACAAAGTAGTGTATCTAACCTGATGACGAGCACAACGATACACCAAACACAAGTTAACAAGCTTCACAATTATCCCGAGTGATCTATATTGAGTTCATAGTCATTAAACTTGTATAAACCCATCCTGATAAGGTTACAAAACCATCTATTAACTTAGGTACACTTATAGGACCTTAAACGCTTGTTTCGGACCTCAACCGGACTCACAGACACTATATGCGGCGCATGCTTTGAATATGCATCGCATATTTTCTTCAAAAATCACCCAGAACCCTCCAAGGCTCCGATATGCGCTGCACATAAATTATATGCGCCACATATGGGGTGCTGGTCGAAAGACTGACTCGCGCTCTTCACTTGCAGGTAACTTTTCGACCTCTAAACGACCAAATGAGTCAAATTATAGTTCTTATGAAATGTAGGGAATTCAAAGAACTTTCCAGAAATATAAAGTTTGACTCTTGAAGTTCTCTAATGAATGATTTATGACGTTTTCAAGACAAGTCTGCAGAATTCGTCCGAAACCTGGCCATTTTTGAAAATCGACATTTTTCACATACCTCTGGGCAAAATCACAGAAAACTTTGTTCATATAGAATTTAGGGGACACATAGAGGTTTTCAGAAATGTAATATTCATCTTCTAAGTCGTTCATATAAAGAAGATACGATTTTTGCAATATCACTGAATTTTTCAGACCTAATAAACCCGTTGTTTTGCAAACAATTTCCACTATCAAAAATCCATGTCAAGCAACCATGACCTCTACAGTTCATACACATCAAATTAAGACTTACTTATAATTATGAAATCATCAATTAATTCATGGATTCATTATACTCATTTTACTAACGATTTGACCCCCGAAAGACCTAAATCGACTCACAAATGCAATCGAATCCATATCAAACCTCAAGCCCAGATGTAAACCCTATATTGGTTATATTTGAACCTTAAAATAACTCTAGAAACAACTTCATACCTGTAGGAAATCTCAAGATACATATTGATTGCAGTAACAATCACCTAATGACCCGAAATCGTCTAATCTAACCACAAAAAGATTGGAATCAACCATCACTGAATAGGTCCAGGTATGAACGAATTATATGGATGAAAAAGAGTGATAATAATCAAGGATTACCATCTATACCTTGGAGGATGATTAACGGATCTAATACGTGCATCGATTGATCATAAATCCACCCGAAATCACAATAAACGTATTAAGATTGCTCAAGAGACCAAAGGGACAGCTAGGGTTTGAGAAAGAAAATGGAGAATCTGATCTTTGATTGTAATTAGGGTCAAATTTAACCTTTAATCCCGTTTTTAAGTTTCACCCTATGCCAAAACTAGTCCCTAGACTTCCTTATGGCTCATATTAGGCTAAAAACACCTATGGGGAATACTTACAACTTGTTAAACACTTCTAGCACCTCTAAAGGCATAAAAATACACCTTAAACACATTAGTACATCAATCATTAAGACATTTAAGCCTCACATGTATAGCACAATAAACACATCTAAGCATTAAATCTCCTAGAGATTTAACGGACACGTAGTGTTGACTTAATGACTCAAGTCAACCGTTAGATAAAAAGTTCGGGATGTTACAGTTGACTTTGTTGTATTGGAAATGGAGGCGGATATTAATGTCCCTCTAATTCTAGGCCGACCTTTCCTTATGACCGCAGTTGCTATCATCCCGGTCAAGGCTATGGAAATTTCTTTGGGTGTCGGTGAGGACCGGGTTGTTTTTAATGTTGATAAAGCTCTTAAGCATCCTTACTCATGTGATGAATCTTGTTTCAGGATCGATGTTATTGAAGAGGAAGATTTTTTAGAAAAGGAGCTTATGGACTACTTGGATATGGAAGAGGGACAAGCTTTGTTAGCTTGTAGTGTAGAAGAACAATGATTGGTTGATGAGATGATGCAAGAGATTATGGCTTTAAGTGTTGATGAAACTCCACCGGATGATGAGGAATTTGAAGAGATCAAGGTTGATAAAAGCAAACGAGTGCTTACATCGGTTGAGAGCCCATTTAGAACTCAAACCGCTTCCGGATCATTTGGAGTATGCATACTTAGAAGGTACATCTTTCCTTCCCGTTGTCATTTCATCTTCTTTGATGAAGGATGAAAAATCTAGGCTTATTACCATCTTGAAGGCCCATAAAAAGGCCTTTGCATGGAAAATTTCTGATATTCCGGGTATAAGTCCAGAATTCTGTAAGCACACAATTAATTTTGTTGATAATGTTAAACCTGTTGTGCAAAGGCAACGGAGATTAAATCCAAACATGAAAGATGTCGTCAAAAAGGAAGTAATTAAGTTGTTAGATGCGGGAATCATATTCCCCATCTCGGATAGTTCATGGGTGAGTCCGGTAAACTATGTACCGAAAAAGGGTGGGATGACTGTTGTTTTAAACGATAAAAATGTGTTAATTCCCACAAGAACTGTCACGGGGTGGAGGGTATGTATCGACTATCGGAAGTTAAATGATGCAACCCGCAAGGACCATTTCCCATTGCCTTTTATCGATCAAATGCTCGAACGGCTCGCCGGAAACGAGTATTTTTGTTTTTTGGACGGGTTTTCCGGGTACTTTCAAATACCCATTGACCCAAAAGACCAAGAGAAGACCACTTTTACTTGTCCCTATGGAACTTATGCCTATAGAAGGATGCCATTCGGTCTTTGCAATGCACCCGGTAGTTTCCAACGGTGTATGATTGCCATTTTTGAAGACATGATTGAAACCTCCATGGAAGTTTTCATGGATGATTTTTCGGTATTTGGTAGTTCATTTAAGAATTGTATAGAGAGTCTTGATAGGATGATGGAAAGGTGTGAACGGGCACACTTGGTTTTGAATTGGGAAAAGTGTCACTTCATGGTTAAGGAAGGTATTGTTTTGGGACATAAAGTTTCTAAGGCAGGTTTAGAGGTTGATCGAGCTAAAATTGATGTGATAAGTAAATTGCCTCCACCCACAAATGTTAAATCAATTTGAAGCTTTTTAGGTCACGCCGGTTTTTACCGAAGGTTCATTAAAGATTTTTCCAAAATTACCCAGCCTATGACTAAGTTGTTAGAGAAGGATGTCCCATTTGTGTTTGATAAAGAATGTCTTGACGCATTCAACTTACTTAAAGAAAATTTGACCAATGCTCCTATTATGACGCCACCTAATTGGCCATTGCCCTTTGAGTTAATGTGTGACGCTAGCGACTTTGCTTTAGGGGCCGTTTTAGGCCAAAGGGAGGATAAACATTTCCGCCCTATTTCCTATGCTAGTAAGACATTGAATCCAGCCCAACAGAATTATACGATAACTGAAAAAGAATTGTTGGCTGTTGTGTATGCTTTTGACAAATTTCGTCCCTACTTGGTCCTTAATAAGGCCATTGTTTACACGGATCATTCTGCCCTAAGGTACTTGTTTTTTAAACAAGATACCAAGCCTCGTCTTATTCGTTGGGTCTTGCTTTTGCAAGAATTCAACATCGAAATAAAGGACAAAAAGGGGGCTGAAAATGTGGCAGCTGACCATCTAAGTAGGCTCGAAAACCCTCACCGAGAGGAGTTACAAGAGCATGAGATTAATGATATTTTCCTGAAGAGTTTTTACTGCAGATTGGAGTAGAGGAAGCACCTTGGTTTGCCGATATTGCTAACTATCTTAGTGCAGGTGTGATTCCCGAAGAGATGTCATCTCAAAAGAAGAAGAAATTCTTTTCTGAAATTAACCATTATTTTTGGGACAATCCATTTTTGTTTAGAATTTGTGCAGATGGCATGATAAGGAGATGTGTGTCGGGAGGCGAGACCCGACAGATTCTTGATGATTGTCACCATGGGCCAACCGGTGGACATTATGGACCGTCTGTCACCGGAAAGAAAGTGTATAATGCTGGATTTTATTGGCCAACGATCTTCAAGGAAGCGCAAACTTTGGTAGAAGTTTGTGATGTGTGTCAAAGACAAGGTAACATTTCCAAACGTGATAAAATGCTTCGAAACTTTATTCAGGTATGTGAAGTTTTTGATGTTTGGGGCATAGACTTTATGGGACCTTTTCTTCCATTGAATAGGAATTTGTATATCCTTGTTGCTGTTGACTATGTTTCAAAGTGGGCCGTGGCTAAAGCCTTGCCAATGAATGATGCACGTGTTGTCATTCACTTTCTGAAACAACTTTTCTGTTGGTTAGGAGTGCCCAAGGCCTTAATAAGTGACAGCGGAAGCCATTTCGCGAATCACCAACTCGCTAAGGTGTTAAAAAGGTACGGTGTCAGTCACCATTTTTCAACCTCTTATCACCCGCAAATGAGTGGCCAAGTTGAGAATACTAATCGGGCATTGAAAAGAATTCTTGAGAAAACCGTAGGAGATAACCCGAAGTCTTGGTCCACCAAGCTTGATGATGCTCTATGGGCATTTAGGACCGCCTACAAGACACCGATTGGGACTACCCCATTCCGGTTGCTTTATGGCAAGACTTGTCATCTTCCTATTTAGATGAACTTAGGTTGTATGCTTATGATAACTCTTTGCTTTACAAGGAACGAACTATGGTATGGCATGACCGTAGGCTTAGAAAGAAGGAATTTAAAGCCGGTGATAAAGTTTTGTTTTTCCTTTCCAAGTACAAGTTTAAGCAACCCAAGTTGACATCTAGGTGGACTGGCCCTTATGTGATCAAACATGTTTATCCGTCTGGTTATGTTGAATTGTTTAAATCGGATGGAACTACTTTCATTGTTAATGGTCATAGGTTAAAGCTTTATCATCAAGAAGAGGAAAATGTGGGAATCGTCGTTGACGAGCTTCCATTTTTTGAAATAAAGCAATAAGAAAGGACTTCGAGTCCAGCTAAAGACTCGTAAATAAATTAAGCGATTCGCGAGAGGCAACCCGTGTTTTGATGTTTTTGTGTTTTTGTTTAAATTCTGTCATTTTTCATGTTTTTAAGGTGTTTATACCGAGTATTGCAGGTCTGGAATCTCCCTACGCGATCCGGTAAGTTGTTCGTGGACGAATTACAAGGTAAGTGTGTGTGGGGGAGGGGGGGGGGGGGGGGAGAACTGCGACGCAGTGTAACATGTTATAGGAAATGCGATGCAGTCTCACAAGTCTGCGAAGCAGAAAAATGCTCGGAAATAATACGACTGCGCCGCAGTTCGCTTAATGCGGTGCAACCCGTGTATGTCTCAGAAAATTCGAAAATCCAAAAAAAAAAAAAACAGTTTTTAAATAAACTGCGACGCAGTGTGGGGACTGCGCCGCAGTCGGGTCCAGATCGGGTCAACGAGATTAAAGAGGCTACGGTTATTATTGTTTCACTTTTTACTTTAATTCAAAACCCTCTTTCTCTTTCAACTAACAAAAACACATCCGACCCCCACCGTATTTTCTGCAATTTCTTTGAGTTTCTCCTTACTTTTAATCTGTAATCATCATGACAAGATCCGGGAAGGTTAGTATCTCTCATTTATTTTATTTTTCTTATATTATGTGTAAATAAGATGTCATGATTGATTTAGTAAGGATCTTAAGGATGAGATCGAGGGTTTATTCATTTGTTGATAGATTGATTAATGGTATTCTTGGATAAACCCGAATTTATGAGTTTTGTTGATTGGATGATTTGAATGTCTTAAGAAACCCTGACCCCTGCCCAGATTCATAATGAGTGGGACGCAGTATGCAAACTGCGCCGTAGTTGGCCATTACATGAGTGCAACGCAGTGACCTAACTACGCTGCAGTTTTTAATTCCGAGGTTCAGACTGCTTCGCAGTCAGCCAAGACTGCGTCGCAGTACGATCCTTTTCTGGCCTGAACCCTTTTTAAGCTTGTATATGGGTATAATTACATCGGGGGTTGATAGTTTTGATGATTTTTGTTTATGTGCAGAATCCGGCAATTGGTGGACGCAATCCAAGGCGTGCTACCTCTGCCACTAACACGGGAGAAGAAACCTCCTATGTCGCTCAAGTTCAAGCCGCCGTTTCTCTTGTTCCGGCATTATCTGATCATCAGTGGCTCACTTGGCCACGTGCTTCACAAGAACAGAAGGTAGCATACAATGAAATGTTAGAAAAATTCCTCTCTAAGGACATTGAAGAGCCACGTTATATTACGGGGAATATGCTTGATATGTTGGCAATAAGGGCGGATATTAATGGGTTTTTGAGGTTAGTTGGTATGGAGAATGATGGAAATGGTAACCCTATTGACCAAGAATTTAGCATGTGGGTCGATATATTCAGTAATAGGGTATCAGTTTGTAAGGAATGGTGTTTAGAAGTATATTCGACTATAAATGTAAGCACTATTGATAAGGTTAAGGATATTTTTACTGAGAAATGCATTCACTTCCGTTAAGGTGGGAAGGATAGGTCTTTAACGATTGCTGAGTTTGGGTTAGCTACGGGAATGTATAGTAGAGAGTTGTTGGAGAATAACCAGCTGTTTAGAAACGTTTTGCGGATGGGAGCTAGGACCGGGTTGGGATTCCCGGATGGTGACCAGAGATCTTATTACACACAGATTTCAAATGGGGAGACTTGGAGTTATACGAAAGGGGTGAACACGATTAAGTTACCTATTTTGCGGTTGTTTTTGATGATGATTACATACTTGGTTGTCTAGCGGTCAAATCAGCGGGACAAGGTATATTTGGGGGATATGTGGCTCTTGAGATTGTTTCATGAGGGTGCCCCGTATAGGACGGCATGTGCTCCATACTTGGTGGCAAAACACATGGGGACCCGGGGTGTGAGGGACATGAAGCTTGTGTGTGGACATTATGTCACAAGATTGGTAAAGTTTTTTGGTTGTGAGAATGATCGGGCTAATGCAATATTTAATTTGAATTGGAAGCATATGAAGCAATTTGAATATACGGACTTGAAGTGGTTTGGTTTGTTGAAAAAACAAACCAATAGGGATTT
Source organism: Erigeron canadensis (assembly GCF_010389155.1). Lineage (NCBI taxonomy): Eukaryota > Viridiplantae > Streptophyta > Magnoliopsida > Asterales > Asteraceae > Erigeron > Erigeron canadensis. The sequence continues at coordinate 4,854,182 of NC_057764.1, forward strand.
TTCTGCCTTGATAGATTACGGTGATGCTGCCCCTGAGGCCGAAGAGGGGGATGATGGTGATGATGATGTTGATATGGAGGAGGCGGCTGCTGAGGATCCCGAGCCAGTACGACGTCCTAAACGTCGTGCTACTTCTACTGTGGGAGCTTCTTCTTCTTCTGCCGCTCCCGCAGGTTTTGTGGATCTCACCCCTCTTCAGTCTGTTGTGGATCAGATTTTTGAGTCTCAGCAGGCTTTTCATTCCCGTATGGATGACTTCAGACAGTAGGTGGGCAGTGACATGACATGGGTAGGCTCTGGTTCGGGGAGAGTAGTGTATGATTCACGGCGCTATCAGCCGATGTGGGAGGCACAGTTCACTGGACAGGAGTATAGCCCACCCACGGATATTCCAGCATATCGTCCACCTACTATGTTCATTCCTCATCAGAGGGTTTGCGGTGGATTCTATTTTCCACCGAAGCGCCAGTTGACGGGCCCCCTCATCATGATCCAGGTGCATTAGGGCCGGATATGCCAGTCCATTTTGGTAATTATACAGGTGCTTATGCAGGGATGGATGTTAGCGAGCCAAGTGCTGCAGAGCCTACGGTTGCTGAACAGGTTGTTGGATTTTTTGTTGACTATGGTAACATTCCTGGTTACCGCCCCTATCCACCCCACCCTCCACCACAGTGATGACGATTCGATGATGATGGATGTTGACGGCCGTTTGATGGTTTTGACAGCTTGCATTTGTATTTGTTTGGACTATTCCCTTTCCGTACTTTTATTTCCTTTCATTTGCATAGTTTGTATCCACCCCACGGGGTGATGAGACATCGTATTTTATTTTCAATTTCCGTTAATCAGTAGGGTAGAATGATGCATGCTTAACTTTATATTCTATTTGCTTTATTTGTGTTCATGTGTGATAGCAAGGTTGTCATTTGCATATGATGGCAGTAAGTTCAGCGCTCATATTCTTTTTGGCATCATTCGCGCATGGAACGCTACTTCTACCTGGCAAGTTTTTTCTTGATCTTGATTTTCTTTTTGTTTACTTTCCCCTATTTCCCTTAGTTTGCCTTAGTTTCTTGGACATTGAGGACACTGTCCAACTTAAGTGTGGGGGTGGTAAATAGCAAAAAGTCGGGTATTTTTAAAAGATTTTACATGCTTGTCCTTGTAAAGATATAAATGAGCAATGTAACTGCACCCTTGGTACAAAAATTTAATATGTGGAATGTGTTTTAACCGATTAACGTGGCAATCCCTTCTGGATTAATAACATTGCTAGCACGCTCAAAGCATCAAAACACCCAAATTGTGAGATATTATTGATTCATTTCTAGTTATGATCGGTGTTACGGTTTTGGAACTATTAGCCTTGTAAATTTGTCCCTCTCTTAGGCTTTTGGATTTATCTGGAAGTAAGGGTCTCATTTTGAGCTCTGAACTATGATGTGCAAGTTTGAGGTTGATTTTCCTTTTCCGAGTTATTTCATTTGCTATGAGTGTGCCGGTGATTGTGTTGATTCTAGGTGATGAAGAGGCAAATTATTGATTGTATGTTCATCCTTTTGTTTCGTAAAAATTTGTTATGTGCATGTTTTGTAATGTGCTTAGTAGCTAACTACTCTGGTTAGTGAACTACCCGTTTAAAACCCTTATGTTGCACTCACTTTTAGTGCAAGAAACAATAGAAAACATGTTGTCATTAGCCTGTTCTTTGTTAAATCTACCTAAATATAAACCTTTCCTCGACATACCGATAGTCGAAGTCCTGGTGGGTGATTGGTTGCCTTGCTAGTGGATGGCTTAGGTTTTGCCTTATTATGTCGGGTCGGGATATTCTCATTTATTGGGGTTAGTTTGATTTCGTCATGGTTTTTGGAAAAATCTAGATTGTTCATCTTAGCATATTTTGTAAATGACTTGTCACTGTTTCAATATTATTACGAGAATACAAATTAGTCAGAGTAAAAGTAGCTCACAAAAAAAATGAATAAAAAAAATTAAAAAATGAAAAAAAATAGAAAAAATGAAAAGAAATGAGCTTGGGCTGTCAGTTGGTATTTATCCTTTTTGTCAAATCATTTTATGTAAGTTGGTACATCGTTATAACCAACAAAGTGTTCTTAAATTGATATATTTGATTAGTGTGTTTTAAGTTGGCTAGTTTGTTTAAGTCAACATTGGTTCGATTTGGTTGATAAGATGTTTGATTATCATACACCACAATGGTGTCGGTTTTTGATCATTCTATTGGGGTTATGGTCGGGAGAACTTCTTGGGATGTGGACCGTTGGCAACTAATGACATGGGTTTGTTTGGACTAGACTATATGTGAAAACTTGTTAAATGTTGTGTTAGTTCTTTGTTAACACTAATTGTTTACTCAAATTACCATACCTTGTTAAGCCTCAGACATGTTACAACCCATAAAGTACTATTCTGATAGACGTTATAGGGCGCTAGCGCCTTGGCGATGAAGGAACGAACCTAGTGGAAGCCTATGGTTAAAATATTATGCATCACGACTTGGCTATTGAGTGATTATTCGAATATTCAACCCCAAAAGTAAGTTAGTTGGAGTAGGATAGGTTAGATGTCACTTGTTCGTTTCAATTGTGCTTAGTCGTGTTATTAAGACTTGTATATCAGTCAAACATTGTCAAAAATTCCAGTTTTCATTTAAGATTAAAACTGTCTAACCATCTATTTCATTTTATGGCTGAGCTTCTTTTTGATTACTGAAATGTGGTTCCATAATGTACCAAGGTTTGATTTGTTTTCAGCTTGGATTTGCTCGAGGATAAGCAAAGCTTAAGTGTGGGGGGATTTGATATGTCGTATTTTATACTCATATCCCACGGCTTAATGAGTTGTTTTCATATAGTTTAAGAATCATTTTCGTATACATTTGGTGCGTTTATGGTGTTTGTTAATGTTTCAGGGTGTTAACAGGTACCTAAGCGTTAATCTGAAGAAAGCGAGGTTTCTGGAGTAAGATGAGTGCTTACGGACGTTTTACGAGGCACGTAAGTGAAGGTCAAAGCTGGTCAACAAAAGTCAACGCATACTGCGACGCACCATAGGACTGCGACGCAGTTATTCTTGCCGAGGAAAAAACTGCTTCGCAGTACCCTTAGACTGCGACGCAGTTGGACCGTGTACAGCCAAAAGACCAGTCAATGAAAGTCAAAGTCAACATAAGTCAAAGGAAAGACTGCGACGCAGTTGGGCGCCGATTCTGTATTCTTTTGGGATGATGTAAATAGCTTGTAAAACATTCTAAAAACCCTACCTTTTACTTCCAGTCGATTTTGGAGCACTGTTTGAATGTTTTTCTTGTATTCAACCATCTTTAAGGATTTCAAGCACGATTGGATCAATTCTGTTATTCGTTTTCAATCCCTTGTATTCGGTAATGATGAATTTTCTTTATTTGATTTGTTATTCATATTTTAATATGAGTGGCTAATCGCCTTTTCATCCATCTTGATGGAGTGAGACAATATGTAAGGATTGCACTATTTTTATAATTCAAGTTGATTTAATTTAACGTTGTGTCGTGATCTTAATTTATTGATTCTTTGTCATTTAATTATTAATTGCGGATAATTTTTACATGATCTTAGTGGTAACTTTGGTTGGGTAGAAGCTATTTTGATTGCTTGGTTAGAAGCGATTATTTCTATGACGGGTACGGTAGAAAGTAATTAATAATTAATAAGGATTAACGGGTTAATGGTTGAGTATAATCAATAGACACAATTGTTATTTAAAATAACCAAAACCATTGTCGAATTAGTAAAGTTATAAAAAGGCGTCTCGGGGTACCGGTCTTAATAATGGAACTAGTTTAAACAAGAGAGTCAAATGAAGTTGTTAACTTGACGGGTACGGGGTTGGTGATCAATTTGTGTCTCGGTTATTTAATCAACTAAATTGAATTTGAACTTCATCAAATGTGCAATCTTAACATGTTGTCGAACGAAATCAAGATGGATGACCTTTAAATAATTGTTTCATACAACAAACTCTTCTTTCGATTTATCCTGAGGGATTACTTACTCATTTTACTAACTCCTTGCAACATGGCAACTCGGCTATAAAACCCCCATTTTTCTTGAATTACATTACTTAAGACAATTGCTTACGAAAGTCCTTGTAAACGATCTCGGCTTACCAATTTTACTATACTGCATGCGATCAGATACGCTGCCTGTGAGTGTGTAGTAGTCAGTCTTTTGGTAATTCGTGTTTAAAAATTTTATTACTAGATTTCACACATCAGTTTGGTATGTTACACTTTATGTTTTAATTCATATATATATATATATATATATTCGGCCTATGTATACTATGTATGTATGTATATCTTTTTTATATACTTAAAAATTCTTAATGTCTTTTTATAGATTGCCAAACATCCCATTCACCGGATGTCGAGGTGGTTCACGAAATGCAATCTCAACAAACGCAATCTTAAAGCGTTGATGTTGGTACATCAACCAAAAGGAAAGGAATGCGCGCATAAAAAAAAGCTCCCGAGGATCCATGTGAAAAGGCAAATCAACTACCTTGGACTCCCGAAGAACAAATGGCGTTACCCCGTGCATGGCTAGAGGTTACCGAAGACTTCGCGGAAGGTATATATATATATTTTCGGATCATTTCTTATATATATTTAGTTATTTTTTTTCTAATTTATGTGCCAAATTTTTTATATTCGTACCATTATATAAATATATATATATATATATATAGGGTAACACTCCGGTGAGAACACTTTAAAAATAAGAACGGTGAGAACACTTTAAAAATAAGAACGGTGAGAACACTTAAAAATATCATTTTGATGCATTAGAAGTCCATAAAACTAACATATTGCATAACTAATTATCATTATTTGAGTGTTTAGCAACACATTGATCCGTCAAAATCGAAAAAATCACATTTTTTGTTAGATGTATCATTTTGATGAATATGCATCCCAGATGGATGCACAAAACAAAAAACGTGATTTTTTTCGATTTTGACGAATCAATGTGTTGTTAAACACTTAAATAATAATAATTAGTTATGCACTATGTTAGTTTTATGGATTTTTAATGCATCAAAATGTAGTTTTTAAGTGTTCTCACTGTGTTCTTATTTTAAAATTGTTCTTATTTGGTTGTCCCCCTATATATTTATATATAAGGGTAAAGTTATTTTGAGAACCTTTTTTTTTTTTGCGAGAACCTTTGAGAACTTTTCAAATCAAGCCCAATCGATGATTGTTCTTTACATGAAAATTGTTTTTTGATTGTTTTCTGAAAAACTTATGTGTAATTTTGAAGTTTATAATTGTGTGGGGGCATGGATTATCATCTGTTATACAATTATTTGGAGATTTTGATTCTTGATCACATGTGCACGAATATTACTATGATCACATGTATGCAAGTCGATTACATGTAATCGTAACAATATTCGTGCACATGTAATCAAGAATCCAAATCTCCACATAATTGTATAACGAATGATAATCCATGCCTCCACACAATTATAAACTTCAAAATTACACATAAGTTATTCAAATAACAATCAAAAAACAATTTTCATGTAAAGAATAATTATCGGTTGGGCTTGATTTGAAAAGTTCTCAGAGGTTCTCGCAAAAAAAGGGTTCTCAAAATAATTTTTTAATATATATATATAAGTTTTCATACCATATTTTGTATATATATAGTTTTCGGTCATTTTTCTGATATATATATATATAATTGGGTTACTTTGTTATATTTTATATACTATTTTTGTGAATTATGTATTTTTGTAAGGTATTTTCAAAAAGAAGAAAACGTATTGGAAAACGATTAACCAAAACTTTCACACCATCATGGGTAGACCACCATACTGAAAACAAGATTCGATCAATGGGAAGTTTAAGAAAATGTGAGCGGCTATTCAAGGATTTCACCAAGTGAACACTCGTTTGAGCTATCGAAGTGGCCAAAACGACGCGGACCTCCAATCACGTGCTATTAACGAGTATCAAATCTATAATCCGACATTAACTTTTTTACGGGAGTAGGAGTACTTAAAGCATAGCTCGAAGTTCCATGTGATTCGTGGTTGGGTTCCTAAGTCGACTCGTGGTGAACCGCCTGCAAAAAGTTTAAAGACAACATCGGGTTCAGGGGTTGCACAGAGTCAAGGGTCAGATGCGATAGTTAACAATGACCTCAACACGACGCTGGAAGAAGGTGACAATAGGGAGAATCGTTATATGAGTCGATTGGTAGAGATACAAACGGGTCGGACGAACGGGTTGATGACTTTGAGATGTTAAGGTGGACGAACGACATAGGGAGAAGGTAACAAAAGGTCGAACGAATGGGTTCATCGGGTAAGGCCGCAGCTTCAGATGACTTTGAGATGTTAGGGGATAGGTGGGAGGGGTTGATGGATATTGGCAAGCAACGGGTGGAATTCAACAAATAACAAGTATGAGATGTAGTAAGAAAAAACATGTTAAAGATATCTAGATGTTGGCAATCTACACACCCCGCCTTGCAGAAACTGATAGAGTAGCTATAGAGGCAATGAAAACAAAAATCCGAGCAAACATAATCTTTAGATTTAGTAGTAATTTTAGTAGTTAGTAGTAGTTATAGGATGTATTAGTTTTAATATTTCTATATAATTTTAGTGGTAGTTTTAGTTTTATGTAATATAAGTATTTTTATATTTTAATATAATGGAATTATGAATTAGTTTTAATAAGTTTGATATGTGTAAGTTTTAATAAGTATAAATGTATTAGTTAAATGATGAAGTAAAAATTTACTTGAGGGGTTTAAATGAAATTAGTTATAATGATAAACAAAAACAACAAAAATAAAAATAAGAGTTTCTTTATAACCCATCACTCCATGAGGAAAACTCTTAGATGACTAGGACGCCATTTGGCGGAGGAATATGAGTTTGAGGGTTCCCATAACCCATCACTCTCTTTAGCCTAAGAGCCCACACATTTTTATTTATTTTTTTTACAATTTTTAACTGGGTTCGTGATGTAAGTAAGCATTGCATTTTTAATTAGTTATTCATATTTAACAACAATTTAAATAGGTTATTCATAACCAATGATAAATCATATATCATACTATAGCCTTTGTGCATGATAATAAATAAAGTAATAAGAGGTTGTTTGGTTCACATAATATTTTTGAATAAATTGGAATCTATCAAAAAATTTGACGTTAAAGAAATTGGAATTGAAAAGTTTTAAAATTTGTCATGTGTTTGGTTGACAGAATTCAATGGAATTTATTTAAAGGATTCTAAATTCAATGGAATACACTTTATTGAACTCTAATAATAAATAAATAATTACATAAATAATTAAAAATATAAAAATAATAAATATAAATAATAAAAATATTAATATTAACATAAAAATAATAATAGAAATATTAACATTAATAATAATAAATATTAAAAATATTAATATAAAAATTAAAATATTAATAAAAATATAAATATTAATAATAAAAGTAATTTTAATTGGTATTATTTTAATAATAATAAATATATATAATAAAAACAAATATATATATATATATAAACATTAAAATATAAGGATAATAATAATAATAACTATAATGTATAAATAAATAATATAGTATATAACTAATAATAAACAAAAAATAATAAAAATAATGTAAATAGTAAATCAATAATAATAATACTAATAATAATATAATTATAATAAAAAAAAATAATAATAATGTAAATATTAAAAAATAATAATTATTTAAAAATAATAATAATTGAATTTAAAAATATAATATGAATATAATATAAAATTAATATATATTAATATTGATTAAATGTAAATAATTATAATATAAAAACAATTATTGAGTATAATAATAGTAATAATAACTAGATTATTTTTCCCGCGTAATACGTGAGTAATATATTTTTATATTTATATAGAATATACAATTTTTTTAAGTAACTACTAACAAATTTTAATGTTTAATTTTACTTTATTAATATTTGCTATTTTGACCTTGATAATTGAACAACCTTACTCCTACCAAAGGTAGAGAGACTATTTTCAAGTTCTAACAGAGTGTTACTAATCTAACAAATTATGCTTTGTCAAACGTTATTGCTCATCCTTGTCACCACAAATTTCTCGATGTCATTCGGATTTCATGTCATATCATCAAAAATGTCACACATGACTCATTCTTTACATCGTCACAGGCATACAACCTTTACCGAGATGAAAATTTGTCATCATTAAACCAATGATCATTCTAGAAACTTGTTTTATTTTCATTCCTAGTGGGGTATGCCTAAGAGAACAAAGAACATATATTTGCCTAAATACAAAAAACCACAATTTTATGTTAAGATATTTCAAATCTATTGTTAAGAAAACATAACATTAGTCATTTTATTTTATTTAATTAACATTTATCTAATAAATTTAAATTATACTATATTAGACTTTTCATTTATATATTTGGCTAAACTACCATTGATAAGTTTAAATTTTTAATAAAAGAGAAAAATACTAAGAAACTTTCAAGGCCAATAGACAATCCATATACTATACTTCCCATGTTATAGCTTTCTTTGGTAATTTTTTGTAAGTGCTAATATATTGAACTGATTAAATTCTATAAAACTAAGGAGGTCAATTTCTATCATGCCAAAAACTTTAACATATATAAAAGTGTTTAAGTTGACACCAAATAGATTGGAGATATAAAATAAAGCATTATGTCAAATATTATTATAAAACATATATAAAATCTCGACCTATATGTGAATAATATATTATGTCATATATGTTAGTTTTAGGATTTTTCTATAAAATAATGATAAAAATAGTTTAAAACTTCTAAGGTAAATAAAACATATTACCTTTTAAAAAACTTACGCATGACAACATTATTAATTCTATTTAAGATAAATAATAATAATATTTTATTTAGGTGTAAATAGATGATTATAATAATTATTTACTTGTAACACCCCGCTAAAGCGGAATATACGGGATGCACAGATAAGCACAATTCCACACAGTACAAGTTCCAACACAGCCATTACTATATTTAAAGAACAGAAGTACGATTGTTATTACAGAACATGAATGAACTTAGAATAGTCAATATCTGGAAGACAGAACAATTGTCTTTTAAGAACAGAACTTGAACTGATGTAGCAAGGAAGATCTTCATTGCTCCTGAACTTGTACGCTCGAACAATCACCAAAAGTATGAGCTTAGAAAGGAAGACTCCTATGCTAAAGAACTATGAACCTAGCCTGAAAAGCATGTAAGTTCAAAAGGTCAACTACAAAAGTAGTTGGTGAGATTCACATAATGTACTTTTAGTTTACATATACGTATATATGTATAGTAAGAACAAGATCATAAATTTTGTACGTCGATCCAATGTACTTTGTAATAATCAGAACTAGATCAAGAACTGCACTTTGGACATAAGTACCTTATAATAATCAGAACTGGGTCAAAAACTACACTTTGGACATAAGTACTTTATAATAACATGAACTGAACAAGAACATATAATGAACTTTAGGTATAAGTTGTCACTGCTAAACCGATTGGCCAGAACTGAGCTTTAATGTGATAGTATGCTCATATAGCTCGAGTACTTCAAATAAGATCTATGTCAGAACAGATGACATGTATAAGAACAAGTAATATGCATCCTCCTGAACTGTGGAGAATGAGGGTGGGCCTACCCTAAACAGCGCTGTCCATAATTACCTACGGTTCATTCCCTGAACAGTGGGATATGAATTGATAGCAGTGAACAAGAACTTAGCAAGTACATGTACGAACTAGAACATGGTAAAGATCAAGTACAATAGTATAGATGTGTTTAAGATCCTGCCCATTCAAGACTTAAACACTCTGTAAATCAGTTTCAAAATTGTATCATAAGTAGTTCAAGATCATAAAATAGTACGTAAGATAGTTCAAGAACATAAGTACTTGTACAAAATAGTTTTCATGCTTTTCAGTCCCCGATAAAGAACTTTGAACAATTGTACGAAAGGGGGATTAGTGAACTCATAGTGATCTGGTATAAGCACAAGTAGTATTAGTACAGAGAACAAGCACAAAGATAGATAAGAATATCTATCGAAATCCAGGCACGTCTTGATGGATTCCTAAGCACATAATGATCATAAATAAGTACATATATTAGTTCATGTGATTATTCAATCACAGAAATGTCCTTGATGAACTGATGATTTGGTCCTTTGAATATCTTTGAACGTTTTGACTCGAAAGAGTTTTAAATGAACTTTAAGTACACGAACTGGACTCGAACTGAACGACTTTGAACTCACATTTAAGTACTTATCGTGTTAATGAGTTGAACATGTCTTTAATGATGAACTTTTAGTCTTTAGAACTCATTTTAATTGATCGTAGAACTCGTACTTTGATAATCAAGATAGAACATGTCTTATTGGTACTTCAATTAGGGTTCGCACTTTGTACGTCGTCTTAGATCGAACCATGATCTAGTTTAGATGTAATGATCAGCCTTAGATGTGTTTAATCGAGTAATGATGTTGTTATGAACTAATTAGATGATTAAGGATCAAGTGTGGTGTGTTAAAGAACAAGTACAAGTTGTGTTGAGATGAGCACAAGATCGCATTAGGGTTTAGTCATCAACATCGTCTCACTGGTCAAGCCAAGATCGTCCTATTCCTAGCTAGAATCATTTCACAAGATCGTCTCATTGACAAGGGACCAAGATCGTTTCAAGTTCATAGGTTAAGATCGTTTTAGTAGCTAAGTACATCAAGATCGTTTCAAAGTTAACTCAAGGTCGTCTTAGGTTCACCCAAGGTCAAGATTGTTTTTTATGACAAGAACTCAAGATCGTTTTATATGACAAGAACTCAAGATTGTTTTACAAGACTTGAACAAGATCGTCCTACTGGACTTAGCACAAGATCGTCCCATTGGCAAGGACATGATCAAGTGTTTGAGCAAAACCTATCCAAAGGATCGGTTACCCATTAAACGTACCAAGAACACACAACACCACACAAGATCGAATCGAGCAAGAACTTATGAACCAAGAGGGCTGTCAAGACGATCTTGGGCTCAAGATCGTCTCACAGGATCGTCCCAATGAGCTGAACACGAACAAGAACATATCACAAGGATCTAGATCGAATCCGGGACAAGTTAGAACATGAAACTTGTACATATATGAACATAAACACTAATCATTAACACTTTTAACGATTTCAAGATCATCTATAACATGAAATAGGTGTGGCACATCAAGAACAAGTTTTCCTTAACTTTCAAAAATGGGTTTTGAAGATTAAAGCATGTTACGACCCAAATTTGTTCACATATTTGTTATCAAACTCATTTAGACACAAACCCATTAAACATTAACACGATTTCATATCAAAATTGGACCAAATCATCAAGAACATAGAGTTGGAAAAGTTCACTTTTAACTTGATCAAAAACTCATAATTTGTTGTTCTTACCTGAGATTTGATTCTAGAAACACGTTTTGATTATCACAAGGATGCTAAAAGTACAAGTGATTTTGATTTAACAGTCCAAAATCAAAGGATGAATTTTGTGTGTGAAAAAGTGGCTGCACTATGTGTTTTAGTGTGAGAAAGAAGAAAGAAGAAGAAGATGAAGTATGAATGTTTCTCTCTCTAGGTTTCCATCTTATTTCTTTATATATCTTTCCCATATTAAATGAACCCAATAAATGCAAGGACCATTTGCGAATATTTTGAACTAGAATTTTAATGAACATGAACGTTTATGAACCGAACTTTAATATTTTACTATACATAATTATGAACTCGTCATATCAATCAAGATTTAAGATCAAATTGACCTTCATATAAGCACATAATTGAGGTCTAAAGCACGTCAATAACTTAGATAAATTGAACTGCCTGGCCGTTCTAATGGCAAATGTACGTTTTTAAGAACTTAATAAGAACATTTCTAAGACGGTTGTTACATTACCAGTCATAACTTAAAGGGAGATTTTTTGTGTAATCATATAAAGTGTAAGTATTAATATCGTCATTTAAAAAACTTGAAATAATTAAATTTAATCTAAGAGTTTTAAATCAAAGTTGAAATTCATCCAATGGTTCTTATTTGTTTAGGAATGAATTTAGGACATTGTTATGAAGGATCTCTTTATTGTCTTCCTAAAGCCCATATGCTCAGTATCCTTAAGCATTATTATTACCTGAAAATGAATGCTCGAAAATGTCAACATAATGTTGGTGAGTTCGTAGCTTTAAAGGAATACAAATGAGTTTGTTGTGCATGATATATGAGGTTTGGACAATAGTGTAAATATAAACATGTAGTAGCATGTATGCATACCAAATACCGATCAATGCCATCATAGTTTTCCAACAACACAAACTCATCACTGCATGCCAACAACACAATCACATCACTACTTGCCAACATCTCAATCACACACTGTAATACCAACAACTACCAGCTGGAGTATATAGTTGGTCGATAGATTTCAAATAGTTTTCAATAGATATCAACAGACATCTATTGCATCATAGAATCAACACAAACAAGCTAGCATACACATTTCATAATTACACGTATTTGTCCAAGATAACAAACAAGTTTTGGCACGTATATTTACTTTTCCTAAAAAGTTTTAGGACTTTGTAATATATATATATATATTAGGACTTTGTTATATATATATATAGGTTTTAGATAAAATAAAATAAGTATTAAAGTAAAACAAATAAAACAATAGGTTTTAATCATTGATAATCACCGTGAGTCATGAAAATCATCGTACATCAAATGCGTTGTGAATCTTCGTGCATCAATTTAACCATGATCTAAGGGTCAAGATCTTGTCTTATTTGTTTTACTTTAATACTTGTTTTACAATACCTAATCCCTATATATATATATATATATATGACTTTTTGGAAAGGTTGGGACATGTTTTTTTAAATAGGAGTTTTTGTTCGCAAAATCCATTTGACAAACGCAATCACGAGCACCCACTTAAAATTATTAAAAATTTATAAATCGTCAAAAGTATATCGAGCTACTTCTTTAATAAAAGAAGATATAATTTTAGGACTACACATATTACCTTTTTCCATCTAATAATGTATAGTTTTTGAAATAAATTTTTTGAATAATTTATATAATTTTTTCGATAGTTTTCACGTTCTCAAATTATTGACGTAGTGAAATCTACTTTTATAGGAACATGCATGTGCAATAAATTTTAAAATCTGAATTCGTATGAACTAATAATGAATTCTTTCGAAATTTATGTAATATTAATTAATACTCGTATTTTGTAAGGCTTATATATATATATTTAATTAAATACAGAAAGTTTAATTATCTAAAATACAAGGATTAATATTGTGTTTTCATAATATTAGTGATGGAATATTAATGGTGAAAAGTGTAATTTTGTGATGGAAAACAAAAAAGTGTAAATTATCTAAAATAGATGGACTAATGTTGTGTTTACTTAATATTAAATTTGGTAATGTTACTATTATTTAGATCTAAGGGTTGTAATCAAAAGTTTGAACTAATCTAACGGTCTTTGTTTTTTTATAAAAGAATTTAGGACCTTGTTATATATATATTGGTAGATATATTGGTAGATAACATAAATAATAATATTTTTTATTTGTTTAAGGGCTTTTTGGTTAACTTACAAACATTTCATTGGAATGTTAAACTTTTCATCTATTTTGTGATGGAATTTTGAATTTCATAATTTAAAGAATTTGATTGAAAGTTTATTGAGAATTCTGCAAACCAAACGCCCTCTAAATTAAATATATTTTGTTAGAAAGATACATTTTTGTCTTATATTCATTATCTTTTCTTTCGGTATAGAGTACAAAAAATGATAGTTGCCAAAATGAAATCACAGGAAAGGTAGCCAAAGCGTTCATTTCCATGATTCAAAAAATTGAGGACAAGAGAAGAAAAAGAGTCCTTGACGGCGTTACTTTTAATATCAAACTAGCTAATCAATCCGGGTGATTACCCGGACATAATTAGGAAAAGATAAATATGTGATATGATATGCAAGTATTATCTCATCTCATCTCATATGATATACATAAATAAATGTAAAAGTAGAACTACGAAGCAACTACTAAGCAATATGTTTAAACAACATTGCGATGATTGGTTGTGGCTTGACTAAACACTACCATGAGAGGAATGGTGGCTTCTTTAGGTAACTTCTTCATGGTATCATCTCTGAACTTATGAAAGATCACATATTAAGTGTTATTCGCGTTGATAAACGAAAAATGAAAACCAATTACCTTGACGCCTTGGTTACCTTTTCTTACTATAAATTTATTTATTTTATTGATTGAACTAAATAACAGTATACCACTATTTGACAAATTGGACCAAATCTGCAACAACCTATACTAATGTATCTTATATTATATCAATCCCTAATCAAAAACAAAATAAATTACAATACAATACATTCATATAGGAATAATAATAAAAAAACGAAACATAACCAGTCACCATTTATGTCAATCTCTCCTTAGCTACATACTCCTGCATGTATAGATGACAAATTACATTCCTCCATCATAACTTTATCTGCATAACAAATACCTCTACATAGCTTCTATCAGCTTAAATCGATATCTACTAATGCACAAGAACCTATACATCGCTTTTGTAAAGTAATATTCTATTAGTTTACAAACTATTATGACTTTCAAAACATAATTTAAAAATACATCAATAGATTTTCATGCAGCACCTTGGATCAATCAGAGGAACTTAACATTTTGAATCATTGCCATTGCCACTGTTACACGAGTCATTAATTGCCAAAAGAAAGGGAGAAACTCAACTCGAGAGTATTATGTTACTTTATTGAAGAATGAAAGATTAGCTGACAAATACCTCGCAAATCAAGCTTTGCTAACTTTGTTGCATTAACGGGAGATACAATTGCTTTCTCTATAGGTAGTAAGTATAAAAATAGTGTGAGCGATATACATACCCAATAAGAGAGCAGAATCATACTTGGTTATGAAACCATTGAAGCTACAGATATAACAAAACTTCAAGTGTTTGATTATTTGACATAAGCCATTAAAGTAGCAACACCAACTTCCTTCTTTCCCAGCATAAAAAGTTTCATAAGCGATAGCAAAAAACATCTTTTCCTGCTAACTTTGTTGCCTGTCATTTACGTGTTACCACTATAGTAGAATCTTCAATAACATTTAACTTTGTGGCCTTTCATCTTTAATACCCTCCAAGCTGATTCATTATTGATGCATCTGACCATAAAACAGTAATGTTGCAAAATGAATACGAAACTATTTAGTGACTGCTCCAATATTTCAAAAAGCTAAAGCACATTATCAAAAAGCAAGAAACCATGGTTACCATGAGAAAAAAAATAAGAACGTTCCCCCATAAAGGTATAGGTTCAAGCCAGTACAATGCATGACCCTCTAAGAAAACAACAATAATAATTGTAATCCATACATTAGCACTTAAAATTTGAGACGATTAGGTAATTAAGAGTATGAATGTGTCTCATAGTGAAAAATATTTGAGCAAATAAGCTATTTATATACGAAAAAATCAAGGCTATCAATCTTGAAGCAACAAAGTAACAACTTTAACGTCATAATCATCAATGGAGTTGAAAAATAAAAATGGGCTAATAAAGGATGAAACATTAAGTTCAACCAAGTATGTCATGTCCAATGAAAAATCAAGGCCATCTGATTTTGAAACCTCGCAGATACAACACATCATGGATAACTAAGGATGAAACATTAAGTGTTGGAGTGTGATCATTTTATTATAAATCGCATGTCCGGAAATAATTTAAGCCTACGGGGTCACACGAAATGACAAGGTAACTCTATATTATTAATTAGCATATTAAAGTAATATATTAAATAATTAGATCACGAAATGATTAAATTAAATATATTAAGGAGTTAATTATATTTAGTTAATTAAACAAAAAATTAAAATGTGAAATATGGAAATTAGAGTTGGGCTCTAAATCCATATGGGGTGCCCGGTTTTTGAGAGCCTTTTAGGGGTCTTGATTAACTTGGTCATCAAGTAAATAAACCTTAAATAATCCCTATATATAAAGGCTTTATTCTAAGGGTTTATTCATTCCTTCACATAAGAAAATCTTTCTTCTTTCTCTCTTCTTTTAGTTCGGTCGAATAAGCATCAAAGACAAAGGGTTTTTGTGACTTTGGTTTTTGAATACGAAAGAGACAAAATAAGGATTCTTGTTTTGTTTTTCATCCGTAAAACTTATATGAATATAAGTTTTATTCATGAAACATTCATTATACAATATCTATAGATTGTGGGGATGTTTTGAATTTCGACTTCAACAAAAGGGAAAGCACAAAAGGGTTTGTGAGATCGTGATTTGGGTACTAGCATACGGTATAGGGGTGTCTAGTGTGCGATCGTAGAAGGGTTTTACTTTAAACCCTAACCAATAATAATAATCTTATTATTAATATAATTGGAAGCTTTACGCAAAGGTACACGTTTCAATTCTCTCTTTGTTAATTAATAGTATTACATATACGTTTCTTTCCGCTGCGTACTTGTGAATTGTTATATGTTTATGTGCTTATATTCTAACAGTGGTATCACAAGCCACATATGTAATCTATTAGTTACAAAGATCAAAACTTGAAGGGGGTTTAAGGGTTGGTTGATTCTCTTTTTTCTTCCTTTTTCTTTGAAGTGGCGAAATTTCTTTTCCTTAAGGGGATTTCGACTTCAAGCTAAGGGTTTGAACAAAGTGTTGTTGGTTGATTTTAATTAATTGTTAAATAATTAAAGGTTGTTTTCTTATTTTAATTAATTAAAACTTCGGTCATTAATTAAATAAAAATAAGGGTTTTTTGTTTAATTAAATTTTAACCTAATTCAATGGTGATTGAAACCCTCAAGCAAGTTTTGAATTGTGAATTGACATGATTTATGTGATAAATTGCATGATTATGTGTATCTTAATTATTTAAAATTGTTAAATAATAGTAAAATCACAAGAAATTCATGCAAAATTAATTGTGATTTTACTGGATATATAGAGATATATTTTGCAAAGCATGATGATCCAATAATTAGGGTTAATTATTAGATAATTATGTGACAATGTGAATTTTTCGTGTAAATTTTCTGATGTGCGACAGTTTACTAAAAAATTCATATCTTTTAATCTGTAAATAGTTAGAAGTCTTGCTTTGGACAGTAGATGACCAACACATAGGGCTACAACTTTTTAGTTCTGGTCGAAAGCTGAATCGGACCAGAAACAGTCTTAAACTAGTTCTGAAACTACTGGAAATTTCCGGTCAGCATGTTTTTATGTGTTTATGTGCTAAGTGTTAGTTTTTTTGTTTAAAGGCTTACGCAATCAAGGTAACTTGATGCATGTGGTCCTCTTCTTCGGAAGGGGGAGCCGGGTTTAAACATATGCATGAACCATAGTGACCATGTTTAGGTAGCCCACCTTAACTTGTTGCTTGATTAAGTAGTTCGGAAATTAGTAAAGTTTATTAATTTTTGTATTGTTTATAAGTTGTATAAAGGTGATGCAAAAATTGGTTTTGAAAATAAACTTGACTAAGAACTATCGAAATCGAGATTTCATTAATAAAATTGGAGTCTTGCAACCTTGAGATACATCGGCTCACCCATTTGAATAAACTCTAAGAGAGGTATAAGTCGGAGTGTGCTAGCCTTCTAAAAGGGCGGGTTTTTAATTGCGTCCATCGCAAACCTTTGCCCTTGCGCTTCTTTGTGCGTTCAAATGGAGCTACCGAGCTCTCTTGTGTTTGTAAGACTATACAAATGATTTTATTAAAATATTATGTTTTGAAGATTATGCATGAGTCTTCAAACATAAACTTTTGATTCATATCAAATGCATTACGCATTTAAAGTTAAGTCAATGCCACCCACTTTGCTAAGAACACTTGCCAGTGATTTTTGCTCTACATGAGACGTAGGTGAATTGTATCTCTTCAAGGTGGATTATCACTCGTTGTGAGACAGCGGTGGACTATCTACAAGTTCTTAATTGGGCGACTTAAAACGAGTTAAGAGGTGAGACCTTAACCCGTGGCATAAGATGGGACAAAACATGTTTACAAAACACTTAATACCCCTTTACAGTATTGTTGTAAGTCCCATAATTCTAAGAGTTTCATGAATGCACTTTGTTAGGTCCAGAGTTACTGGACTCGCTCCAGACGTATCTACTGGAGCCCTCTGAAGATATTGCCAGAAATTATGTGAGGACCAGTGAACAACTTACTTGTATAGAAATCTGGATTCCACCAGATTTGTTCACTGGACTTCACTCCAGTCAAGATCTTTCCACTGAAGAACATTCTCACTGAAGTCGAAGACTGAAGTCTGAAGAAAGAAGTCTGACAAATAGCGGAGCTCACTGGAAGACTTACCAGATCTCCTGACAGGAGTCCTTGTCAGTATTCTAGACCTTACAAGTCTGAACACTGATTACGAGGAATTGACTTTATGCTTTTACATGCCTTTAACCGGACAATCCTTTTGTCTTTTGTTAAAAGCCTTACACGCATGAAAAGGTGGTTGGTTAATTAGAAGACAAGTCACTGTCATGTGACTTTATTCTTGTACTTTAATTAATGCTTTTAAGGAATTAATGTAATTTCCTTAAATGCATGCAACCATATTTGTACGACAAAAAGAATATTATATTTATTCTTTTTGCCTATAAATACCAAGTCACTTCCTCGTCCAAATTACATACTTTTGCAATTTGGTGCCTTTGCTCAAATACTCTCGATCTAAACAGTCATACTTCACAACTTTAAGTATTTCGATCAAAGAGTTTATTTAGCAAAGATTAGATCACTAGTATTTCATAGGTTGTTTAGATACTTACTTTGTAATATCTTGTTCCGCAACAACCTTGTATTTTATTTAACATCAATAAATAAAATACACTTGAAAATTACATTGTGTCTCACCATTTACTTATTTGTTTATCTTTATATTGCTTAAGTACGTATTACGTTATATATATTTTTGCATTTATATTAATCGTAATACTAGTCCAATCTAGTGCTTACTTGACATATAATACTAGTCATCTCTAGTGATTACTTGACTTGTTATTCTACACTTGTGGGTTAAACCATCGAGTGAGGGACTTCACAATTGGTATCAGAGCAGAAGGCTAACATACTTGCCTAGATCTGCATTCTCTCGATGGCCAACCCAGATAATACACAAGGAAACCCTTTAAATGTTGGACCTCCACCCATAAATGAAGTTGAACAAACCAATGACCATGCTAACAATAATCCACCACCACCACCTCCTATTCCTGCTTCTCCACACGTGCATGTGCACTACTTGAATACTCATGTTCCCAAATTCAGTGGGAATGGTGATGAATTTGGCACGTGGAAGGCTAGGATGTTATTACATGTTACTGGTATTGAGAGGAATATGCTTAAAATTTTAAATGAAGGACCCTAGAAGTCCTCTCAATCCACTTCTTGATCCAACTGGAGCAAGATCTGGGAGGGAAAAGAGAGAGGAACATTGGTCTGAAGAGGAAAGGAGACTGGTCAATATTGACACTACTTTAAAAGTCATGATCCTCGGGGCCGTTCCTGAAGCTCTAATTCCTACACTAGTGCTTTATCTCAGTGCCAAAAGCATGTGAGATGAACTAGTGAACCAGTATGAAGGTGGTGATGATACTATTGTTACCAGGAAAGTGGCTTTAAATAAGAAGTACGAGTCATTTTTTGCCCTACCCAATGAATCATTAACTGGTACCTACACCAGATTTATGTCTATCATAAACCAGTTAAGAGGGCTTGGGGTAGAGAAGGACAAGGACATACTTCTTGAAAAATTTTGTGATATTCTTCCTTCAAAATGGTCTCATATGATCGTGGTCTTGAGACAAGGTAAAACCTTGTACTCCCATACTTTTTCATCTTTGTATGGAGCCTTCAGATTCACTGAAGAGAATCAAGCCCAAAGAATTGAGGCAGAAAAAGATGCTATTAATCATGTTTCCAGTAGTTCCCCAGTGGTTAGTCATACTGAACCACCATGTGCAGCATTAATGTCTTCCGAGAATGTATTTTCTATGAGGAAGATGATGTCTGAATTAATGGATTCTGGAGTCATGAATAATATCTCTCCAGATTATGATGAAACTGACAATGATGATCTAATGGCTATGATGGCTAAAACGTTTAACCGTTTCAAAGCCAGAGCTAACAGATCCACTGGACACAATGCACCTAGTTCTTCCAATGATAAGACCAATTTGACATGTTTTAAGTGTGGTAGAAAAGGTCATTTCATGAAAGAGTGCAAGTCCAATCAGTTTGTCTCACAATCTGGTCCATCACCTTCTTATAACAAGCCTGATGATAGCTATAGATTAAAATACAAAAAGCTTAAGGCTCAAATTGCTCTCATGTCTGCAGAAAAAGACAATAATAAATGCATGGTGGCAAAAGAAAAATGGGTTCCCTCTGATGACTCATCAGTCGATGATGAAGAGGAAAGAGATTGTTGTTACATGGCTCTAGCTGATGAAGAGCATCTGGTGAAAGAAGATGTCACATCTGGAAGATGGGTGGACATTGTCATTAAAAAGGTAATAGATTATGACAAAGAAACTGATCTTGAGTTAAAATTGGACATTGCTGAAGCTTTAAACTCTGATTTAATGTTTGTGGAAACTGTTCGTTCAGAAACGTCAAATAATTTTGAAACAGATTTTTCTGAAATGACAAACTTACAATCTAAGTTAGAAGAATTGCAAGATATTGAACTTGCTTTCAAAGCACAAGTTTTGGTTACTGAACAACTGGTCCAAGAAAAGGAAGAACTGGAAAATCTTTTGTCAAAAGAAAAACTTGTTATCCAGTCATGGCTTGAGACCAAGAAACCATACGATGCTGTACGTAACCAGTACCCCTCCCAAAAACGTTCATATCTAGGGGGTGATGTTCATGTTGCTGCATTAATACCTGTTGTTGACCGACTTCCTGAAGTGTTAAAACCTAGCACTATATATGATGAACCAACAACACCCAAAACTTGTATTATTCCTCCTGTTCAATTGTCTGAGGTTAAGACTGGAGCTCCACAGATGAATGCTCCAGTCAAGAAGGTTAAGCAGAATAAACCTTTGCCTCAATCATCTTCTAAAGAACCCCAGGTTCAAAAAAAGAAGAATGTTGTTCCTCCACCTAAGCCAAAAGTACAGTCAACTGGAAAGGCTATGGTGTCATCTGAAGAAATATTTTGTTAAGGTTAGAAAGTCAGTTTCAACTACTGGCTCGACAAGTTCAAAGTTGTAATGCAAGAATTAACAATTTTGAGGGTACTTCATCTGGCCCTAAACAAAATACAAAACCTTTTTCAAAGAAAGAAAAATCAAGCACACCTAATGATAAGCAAAAGAAAAAGGTTTCAAAACTGTCAGCTCCAGTGGTGTTTACTGAGAAACCCACTATTTTTGAAAGTGAAATCAACCAGATACCTGCTGGGATCCATCCTTGTGGATCCAGAGAACCCATTAGTCGATGGGTTCGCAAACCTTTAAACTAATAATCTGGTGGATGTGCAAGGCGATCGAAAGAAATATGTTTGGTATCTTGACAGCGCTGTTGGCAGGACAATGACCGGATGTAAGACCCTTCTGGAGGAGTTCAAAGTTTCAGACGGACCCTCCATTACTTTTGGAAATGATGGTTCTGGAAAGACTGAGGGATATGGTGTTCTGAACAATGGTCAAGTCAAATTCAGACGAGTGGCTTATGTAAATGGGTTGAAGTATAACCTCATAAGTGTGAGCCAGTTGTGTGATGATGGCTACCAGGTGTTATTTAACATCTCTCAAGGCATCGTATTTAATAAGGATTGGAAGGTAGTATTGATTGCTCCCAGAAAAGGGAATGTGTACATAATGGATATGGAAAGCTCTCCTTCAGAGCAGTGTTTCTATACCAAGGCTGATAAAGACACAAACTGGCTATGGCATAAAAGGTTGTCCCATTTAAATTTCAAAAATATCAACAAGTTGTCCAGAAAACAACTTGCAGATGGGATACCTTCTGTCTCCTTCAAAAAGGAAAGGCCATGTCCAGGATGTGAGATGGGGAAGCAGAAACGCACCAGTTTCAAAACAAAACAGAATTTTAGCATATCTGAACCTCTTCACATGCTCCATATGGACCTCTTTGGTCCAGTGAATGTTCAGACTCGTGATGGTAAGAAATATACTCTAGTAGTTGTTGATGAATACTCCAGATATTGTTGGGTAATATTTCTTAGATCAAAGAATGAAACTGCTGCTGAAATCATCGCTCTTGTCAAGCAAATTGAACTCAAATACAAGCGAAAAGTGTGTTAGTTAAGAAGTGATAATGGAACAGAATTCCAGAATGCAACTCTGGAGAAATTCTGCACTGACACGGGCATCTCCCAGAATTTCTCATCAGCACATACACCAGAACAGAATGGAGTTGTAAAAAGAAAGAACAGAACGCTGATAGAAGCTGCCAGGAGTATGCTTGCTGAATCTGGTCTTCCTAAAATGTATTGGGCTGAAGCAATTGCAACCGCTTGTCATACTCAAAATCGCTCAGTATACGTGAAGAGACACAAGAAGACATCCTATGAAATATTGAGAAATAGAAAACCAAATATTGGTTATTTTCATGTTTTTGGATGTCCAGTATATATCCTGAACGACTCCAGTCAGTTAGGCAAATTTGATGCCAAAGCTGATGAGGGATATATCTTAGGATATTCAGCCATTCGCAAAGCCTTCAGAGTCTACAGCAAAAGACTGGAAAAGGTCCAGGAGTCAATACATGTCACATTTGATGAGTCAAATGAAGCAATCAATAAAAGGCCAACCCTTAATTCTCCCTTAGAAAGTCCAATTATCTTTGGTGAATCTAATCCTATCATCTTCAATATAGATTCATCTAAGGATGCTTCCAGTCATCCTGACTTGGAACCAGTGCAAT
The DNA here is from genome assembly GCF_010389155.1 of Erigeron canadensis. Lineage (NCBI taxonomy): Eukaryota > Viridiplantae > Streptophyta > Magnoliopsida > Asterales > Asteraceae > Erigeron > Erigeron canadensis. The sequence goes on from NC_057764.1 coordinate 4,877,340, forward strand.
TTGAAAAACCTTCCAGTAATACTTCATTCTATCCTTCAATAAGTTTCAAACTACCCTCTGAACTTGTTATTGGATCAGATGTTCGTACTACTCCTCCAGTATCAGATTCAATTGATCTTGAGCCAGTAATCCAAGAAATGCCTTTAAATGAAGAATTTCATGATGCAAATCGTGATCTTACAGATTCTACAGATTCTGATGAAGATGCTGAAGTTGTCTGGCAAGATCCTACTCCAGAGAATCAATTGAATTCTTGAACTGATATTGTTGTAAGAAATAATCCTGGTCAATACTCTAAGTGGACAAAAGCTCACCCAATCAACCAGATTATCGGTGACTCCGGTAGAGGGGTTCAGACCAGAAGTGCCTCTAGTGAACAATGTTTATATGTCAGCTTCTTGTCACTGATGGAACCGAAGAAGATTGACGAGGCAATGAATGACCCAAGCTGGGTGATAGCTATGCAAGAAGAGCTTCACCAGTTCGAACGAAATAAAGTTTGGAATCTGGTTTCTCCTCCAGTTGGCAAGAAAGAACCAATTGGAACCAGATGGGTCTTCAGGAATAAAGTTGGCGAAGATGGTCACGTGGTCAAAAATAAGGCCAGATTGGTGGCACAAGGGTATGACCAGACAGACCTTGACTTTGAAGAATCGTTTGCACCAGTAGCAAGGTTAGAAGCCATCAGAATGTTTTTAGCCTTTGCTGCTCATCATAAATTCAAGGTCTACCAGATGGACGTAAAAAGTGCATTTTTGAATGGAGAATTAGAAGAAGAAGTTTTTGTCAAGCAACCTCCAGGCTTCATTGATGAAAAGCATCCACATTGGGTATATCGTCTGGACAAGGCACTGTATGGCCTCAGACAAGCCCCTCGAGCCTGGTATGACACTCTGACCAAACACTTATCAGAAAATGGTTTCAAAAGAGGTGCAATTGACAATACCTTATTTATTCTTCGTGAAAGAGGTAATCTTCTGTTGGTACAAGTTTATGTTGATGATATTATTTTTGGTTCTACTGATGAATCTTTGTGCAAGAAATTTTCAAAAATCATGTCTTCAAAATTTGAAATGAGTTTAATGGGTGTATTAACATTTTTTCTTGGACTCCAGATTAAACAAACCAGTGATGGTATTTTTATTAATCAAGAATAAAATATGTTAGAGATATTTTAAGAAAATTCGATATGAACTCTTCACCCTCAAAATCAACTCCTATTTCTGCACCTTTAACAATAGATTCAGACCCTGATGGGAAGCCAGTGAACACCACTGTCTATAGAGGCATGATTGGTTCACTAATGTATTTAACTGCCAGTAGACCAGATATAATGTTTGCAACATGTCTTTGTGCCAGATATCAGTCTAACCCAAAAGAATCTCATCTGGCAGCTGTAAAGCGCATTCTGAAGTACCTTAAGGGTACTCCCAGTTTGGGTCTTTGGTATCCCAAAGGCTCAGGCTTAGATCTAATGGGTTATTCAGATTCAGATCATGCAGGTTGTAAGATAGACAGGAAATCCACTACTGGTAGATGTCATTTCCTTGGTGGCAAACTGGTGAGTTGGACCAGTAAGAAGCAAACTTCAGTTTCTTTATCCACTACTGAAGCAGAATATGCGTCTGCAGCCAGTTGTTGTGCTCAGATTCTCTGGATGAAGCACCAGTTGCTTGATATTGGTATTAAGTATTCAAAGACTCCTAGCTTTTGTGACAATACCAGTGCCATTGCTATATCAAACAATCCAGTCATGCACTCCAAGATGAAACACATTGATGTTAGGTATCATTTTATTCGCGATCATGTAATGAAGAATGATGTTGAGATCCATTTTATTCCCACGGATAAACAACTTGCTGACATTTTTTCAAAACCTTTGGATGAGAAAACTTTTCAAAATCTTGTCAGTGAGTTGGGAATGTTGAACCCTTAATCTGGAACCTTGTTATGAACGCTTTGTGACACTGGCAGGGTTCTTTGATTCCAGATTTATAAATCTATACCAGTAAAGCTATCGAACGCCTTTGTGATACTATCTTTGCACTGATAGATTTATGGATCACCATTCCAGGGGGAAAGACTCAGACCACATTTTTTTATTTATATATATCTAAGTTTCAGGGGGAATTTATTTTCTCTCTGAACAATTTTTTCTGAAAAATGTTTCTAGTACCTTGTAAATGTGTCCCTCTCGTTAATACTCGATAAGTTGATGTGCATGTTTGAAGTAACTTTTGTTGCTTTGTAAATGTGTCCCTCTCATTCCATATATTCGTTTTATGTCCATCATTTTTAGAAGGGCCCTGAAGAATGAGTACAATGTAAATACAACTCATTTTTCGATGTGTGAATACTTGAGGGACCTCAACCAGTTGACCTCATCTCCTACTGAAGTCGACATCCCATCGGTGATGCTTTATCAGTTCAGGATTCAAGAAGATGCAATTGCATCATCACTAGATGAGGAGGTTGCTGGTAAGCCTCATAATGTTGAGGAAATTGTTGGTGAAGTTAATGCTGAAAGGGTACAACCTATTTCCTAGATTGCCCCAGATCATCAGCAGCCTGGTGTGAATATTGTTGAAATTCCACCTAACCCCACCAGGACAAGAAATAAAACTCGTCGTTTGAGGAGAGACGGAGTTCCAGTATCAGTCCTTCCAGAATCTACTCATCAAGATTCTGGAGAAATGGGTCAGGAGACTGCCCCAGTAACCACTTCCTCAGTACAAGTAGAAGGAAGTGGTGAACAAGAAAGAGGATCTGGATCACCTCTTGTGATTCCAGTGGCAACTGCTGAGAGTGGGGACATCATGGCTGCTGATGGGTCCCTGATTGTTGAAGAAGTTGAATGGGAACAAGTTAGGCAGGCTGGAGAAGAGAATCTGGAGCAAGTGGCTCAGATTGATCTGAATGTTGGGGTGGAGAATGTACAAGTAGAGGACCAGGCAGGTGGAACCGGCCCAGATTGGGATATGGTTGATTCTCCGCTGTCTGAGGACAATGATTTTGATGTGAACATGAGTTTTTTGGGAGAAGAAGAAATTGATCGCACCATCCATTCTGTCTCCCAGTCAATTCTATCTGATATGCCTCCTCCACCCCCAGTAAATACACCAACACCCCTTCCAGAACAAACAACCACAACAATTTTTGAATCACCCTCTCTTCCAGATCTTCCACATTTTGAACCACTGGCAGTCACCCATCAAACTGAAGGTATCACAAGGGTGTTGCCAGTATCATCTATCACCAGAACTACCAATCCTTCCAGTGGTCTCTCCTCTTCTTTTTCAACCGAGCTCCAAGGCCTTTTTGATAAGGTGACAAACCTGGAGAGATCACTTCAGGCGTCTTCTCAAGTTATATCTGACTTCAAATCTGTCATTTCCAATAATCTTAAGTCAGAAATGAATGTTTTTGCTGGTAATGAGAAGATTGTCTTTGAGAAGCTGGATGAACTTGTCATGGCTACAAATAGAAATTCTGAATCAATACAAGTTGCAGTCCAGGGTATCAAGGAGGATGTGGTAAAAAGTGTCCAGACTGCCATTCAAACTGAAGTTGCTCAACCTCTGGCAAGTTTGGCTGGTGATGTTCAGAATCTAACCACCAGAATAAGCTCTCTGGAAAGCAGGCCCATTCTGGAGAAAAACTCAGTGGTAAGCACCCTCAGTAATGAAGTTGTTAGGAAGTTCAGGGGAAACATGTTGAAAGAAATCACTGAAGAGGTGTCTGAAACTCTCCTTAGAAATCTCAGAGATGGGTTGTTGCCTGAAGTTATGAAGATGATTGACGCTCAGTTGCCTCGCCACTTTCCTCAGGATCTTGAGATAATAAAAAAGGAAGTGATGCAGTTGAGGAAAACTGTAAACAACATAGCTCCAGTGTCTGGTCGTACATTTGACTCTTCTGACAGACATACACTGGACCAGGTGTGGAATCATCTTCAGACTGGAGATGCTTCCAAGGGGGAAGGTTCTGGCTCTGGAACTGAGAAGGTTGATTTGAAGAAAAAGATAGAGGTTTGGAAGAAGGTGATTGGTGAAGATGTCACTGGTACTGAAGCCAGTGGACAAGTTGAGGAAGAGGCTGCTGGTACTGATACTAGTGAGCCAGTTTTTGAAGAGTTCCCAGATATCACTACAACAATGAAAAGTCTCAAAAGCAAGAAAGTGGTATCTGGGGCACCAACAAATGAGGCAGATGAGTATGTATCTGCTGATGAGGCCAAAGCAAAGAGACTGGAGCAAGAGTGCATCTTAATCGAAATCTTCAAGAAAAATTTAAAGGATGACTTGATTGCTCACCAGTTGGATATGGCCAGGCATGGGACTCTGGATTCTTACAACACTGGTAGGTTGGGCGTACAAATTGAAGTATACAAGAAGATGAAGGATGATCCCAGGCTGAAGAAATGTCTGGATACCTTGGATGATGTCTATATTCGATCCATGTCTGCTCAGGATGAACAAGTTTATGATTCTGAAATTTATGGGGTGAGCATACTGGATCTTATTGCCCAGAGAAGAGAGAAACTGAAAAATCTCCAGCAACAAGTAAGGAGTAATGCAATGGCTCTGGAGCATGAATATAGGAAGAAAGTTAAGGGTTGCCCAAGGCACTAATCAAGAAATCCAAAGCTGCCAGAGATGCAAATCTCAGTACCTTCATTCCCTTGAACACAACTGAAAGAATTAATAAGGAAAAATATCAACAAGTGGCTGAGCAGAGAAAAGTGTCAAGGGAAGTGGATGAAATGGTGAAAAGGGCTCAGACAAAGGAAAAGTATGAGCATTTGTCACAATTTAGAGCTGATGTCCGACCAATAGTGGGTGTTGAGATCCATCTGGCAGAAAATCATGATAACTTCTCTAAGTTCCATGTCAAACTCTTCAGAGAAGGGAACTTTACTGATGAAAGGAAGGACACCTCAATCAGGGCTTTTGGATGGTCAGAGTTAAGGGAGATTGGGCTTTCATTCAGGGGTAAAGATGTCTCCCAGGATGTAAAATATTTTATGAAGAGGATTGGCAAGGAATGGATGAGGAAGGAGTTGATGGAGATGGAGCTGGGCTTAAGGACTTCTCTTACTTCTTCTTCATCTCCAGGTGTAAAGAGGAAGGCCATTGAAGAGCCATCTGGGCATGCTGAAAAGAAAAAGGCCTGACTCTAATATTGTACTTGTATTTATTTTTATGTTGATAAAATTGTAACTTTCCTCCAGTTGATGTCTGTAAATATAAGTTGCAATTCCTATTTTTCACAAGTACTTATCCAGATTAAGTCTAGAAATTAAAATGTACAAACTGGGAACACTGATGATCTATAAAGTGGCTCTCCAGAAATCTAAATTAGACTTAGTCAAATTTCTCAAGGATTTTTCAAGCACAAACTTGTATAGATACAAGCTTGAAAATCCTTGCATAATTTCTAAACAAATATGGGGAATTTGTTAGGTCCAGAGTTACTGGACTCGCTCCAGACGTATCTACTGGAGCCCTCTGAAGATTTGTCCAGAAATTATGTGAAGACCAGTGAACAACTTACTTGTATAGAAATCTGGATTCCACCAGATTTGTTCACTGGACTTCACTCCAGTCAAGATCTTTCCACTGAAGAACATTCTCACTGAAGTCGAAGACTGAAGTCTGAAGAAAGAAGTCTGACAAATAGCGGAGCTCACTGGAAGACTTACCAGATCTCTTGACTGGAGTCCTTGTCAGTATTCTAGACCTTACAAGTCTGAACACTGATTACGAGGAATTGACTTTATGCTTTTACATGCCTTTAACCGGACAATCCTTTTGTCTTTTGTTAAAAGCCTTACACGCATGAAAAGGTGGTTGGTTAATTAGAAGACAAGTCACTGTCATGTGACTTTATTCTTGTACTTTAATCAATGCTTTTAAGGGATTAAAGTAATTTCCTTAAATGCATGCAACCATATTTGTACGGCAAAAAGAATATTATATTTATTCTTTTTGCCTATAAATACCAAGTCACTTCCTCGTCCAAATTACATACTTTTGCAATTTGGTGCCTTTGCTCAAATACTCTCGATCTAAACAGTCATACTTCACAACTTTAAGTATTTCGATCAAAGAGTTTATTTAGCAAAGATTAGATCACTTGTATTTCATAGGTTGTTTAGATACTTACTTTGTAATATCTTGTTCCGCAACAACCTTGTATTTTATTTAACATCAATAAATAAAATACACTTGAAAATTACATTGTGTCTCACCATTTACTTATTTGTTTATCTTTATATTGCTTAAGTACATATTACGTTATATATATTCTTGCATTTATATTAATCGTAATACTAGTCTAATCTAATACTTACTTGACATTTAATACTAGTCATCTCTAGTTATTACTTGACTTGTTATTCTACACTTGTGGGTTAAACCATCGAGTGAGGGACTTCACACACTTATGAATTCTCGATTACCTTTTGAATACCGTCATTTCTAGCAGATCAACTGATGAACTGATTGTATGTCAAGTTGGATCCTAGCCTTAGTGAAAATAATTTGTTAGATGAATTTAACAAGGGTAAATTACATTTCTTAAGAATTAATTATCGAAAATACTGATAATTGAACTTTTGTCTGTTTTGAAGATGGCAACAACAAATCCTTCTCAAAACATACACCAATCGGCTTTCAGGTCGATGCTAGAAAGGAAAAGACTTTCTGGAGCCAAGCTTCAATGACTGGTTTCAAGTCATTGATGAGCAGACACCGTTGTTCCGGGAGCGAATGCTTCAACTTGAAAGTTGACTGCATACAATGCTCGGTACGATAGACACAATGAGGTTGCTTGTTTGATGTTGGGAAGCATGAATGCCGACCTTCGAAATTAAATTTGAAAATTATACTCCTCATGATAGCAAGCCGGAGTGGAGTTGTTCGACCTAGTTGATCAATTTCATGACTTGCGACACGAGCATGGAACATCGGTTAGTCCTCAAGTACTCTAGTTGAAGAGGAACTTATGGGCAATTGGAAAGGTTAAACTATGCTTATCATCTGCATATTACTATTGGCATGAACCTAAAAAGGGATTTTTTAGGAGTTCGTGCGCAATTATAATATGCATAGCCATGAGTAAAACCACAGCTAAACTTCATATCATGTTAATTGAGTATGAGAAAGAGCTTCCAAGGAAATCTGCTACATCCCGAGTTCTTATGATCAAAGGGGGGAAAGGTCCAGAATGCAAAACAACCGTAAGCTAAGGGCAAGATTTTTGGTAAGATTACAAGTTATGTTAGTCTCAAAACCTTAAAAGACCCTTTTGGAAAAAGGAGCATACGGCTAAAGTATCTAGCTGAGTTGAATGCGAATAAGAGGCAAGCTGGTTTGGCAAGTGCTTCAAGTATCTTCAAAATTGAATTATATGCGTTGTTATACAAATAATAATTCAATAGCAAAGAGTCAAGTTTAACTTGGACTCTAATTATCTTTGACATAGTCATCTTGTTTAATTTTGTCAATAAAGGCATTTAAAGACTTCAAAGGGACGATGTCTTACAATCAAATGATGAATCATTAGATAAATGCATGTTTTTTGACATTATCGTTAGCAAGAAACGCATTGGAAATCTTCGGTATGAAGAGATCTTGCAATTAAATGATGAATCATTTGATAAAATGTGCGGTTTTGGAATGGTCGTTAACAAGAAACGCGTTGAAAGTTTTTTAAGTGAAGAAATCTTACAATCAAATGATGAATCATTTGATCGATAAATGCGTTGTCATTAGCAAGAAATGCATACTTCAAATTGAAGGGATCTTAAAATCAAATGATGAATCATTTGACAAGAGATCATTAAATCAAATGATGAATCATTTGACAAATGCATGCCTTGGGTTTTCGGCAAGATGACAAGAATACCTTTTCCGCATAAAACCGGAAAGGGCTAAGGAATTACTTGGACTAATACATTCGGGTGTATGTAGCCCATTTAGGCATGTGTCAAGGAAAGGCTAGCTACTTCATCATTTTCATGAATGATTTCAGTCATTATGGTTATGTTTATTTGCTTAAACATAAACATGAAGTCTTCGAAATATTCAACGAATTTAAAAATGAAGTAGGAAATCAACTCAGTAGAACCATCAAGATCCTTCGTTCGGATAGAGGTGGGAATACTTAAGCCAAAAAGTTTAAGGATCATCTAAAAGCTTGTGGATTTATCCAAGAGCTTACTACTATATATAAGGGTATTGTGAAAGGAAAAATTGAACCTTGTTAAACATGGTGAGATAAATGATGAATCTTAAGACTCTCCCATTTCATTTTGGGATTATGCTCTAGAGATTGCTGCATGCATTCTCAATATGGTTCCAACCAAGAAGGTTAACAAAACACCGCATGAATGTGGTGTTAAGTGCATCTTTGTAGAATACCCAAAGGAAACAATGGGTTACTACTTCTACTTTCCTACCGGAAACACTGTCAAAGTATTTTTGATTTACTTAATTCCTTGAAAGGAGACTCATATCTCAAGAGGATAGTGGGAGGATTGTTGAACTTGATGAAACTCAAGAAGATGTGTCAACTTCTGTAAGTACTAGCAATCTTCAACTTGGGGGTGAAAATATTCAAAGAGATGAATCTCTAGGTGAACTACAAGTTGAAGATAAAGCGATTCCAATTCGTAGGTCCTCAAGGACAATACGTGCTCGTGATAGATTAAATCTTGTGATTGAGTCTGAAGAACACGTAGTAGGAGATTTAAATGAACCTCCTAATTTCAATGTTGCATTATCAGATCCAGAATCTGACAAATGGCTTGAAGCTGCGAATGTGGAAATGAAACCCATGAAAGATAATCAAGCCTGGAGCTTGGTTGATATTCCACCAAATGGTAGAACCATTGGGTGTAAATGGATTTTCAAGAAGAAGACCGACATGGATGGAAATGTACACACCTATAAAGCTCGTCTTGTGGCGAAAGGTTATACTCAACTCTTTGGAGTTGATTATGAGGAAACCTTTTCTCCGGTTGCGGACATTAGAGCTATTAGGATCATCTTAGCCATAGCAGCATACTATGACTATGAGATATGGCAAATGGATGTCAAAACCGCTTTCTTAAATGGTTTTATAGACAAGGAAGTCTATATGGTACAACCATAAGGTTTTGTCGATCCAAAACATCTCAACAAAGTATGCAAACTTCAAAGGTCCATTTATGGATTGAAGCAAGCATCAAGGAGTTGGAATAAAAGGTTTGCTGAAGAGATCAAAAAGTTTGAGTTTGTTCAAAATTTTGATGAGCCATGTGTATATCGCAAAGCTAGTGGAAGTAATGTTACTTGGGTTAAAGTGGCATTCAGTCTTGGAATCAAGATCTATAGAGATAGAAGTAAACGGTTGATTGGATTAAGTCAAAATGTTTATATAAAATCTTGAGGAGATTCAAGATGGAAAATTCTAAACGCGGGAATTTGCCTATGCAAGAAGGACTTAATTTATCTAGCATGAGTAGTGCTTCTACACCTGAAGAGGTGGGGCGTATGAAAAAAATTCCTTATGCTTTGGCTGTGGGATCTATCGTGTATGCGGTAAGATGCACTAGACCTGATGCTGTGTTCGCTCAGAATTTAGTTAGCCGATATCAGCAAAATCCCAGAGTGGATCAGTGAACTGCTGTGAAAAAATATTCTTAAGTACATGCGGGCTACTAAAGAACTATTCTTGGTGTATGGTTGAAATCCTGATCAAATATTTAATGGTAATAGATATTGTGATGTTGGATTTCATGACTGATGAAGATGATTCAAACTATCAGTCGGGATACGTCTTCATTTTAAATGAAGACACGGTGGCATTCTATAAGCTAAAAGCAAACCACTGTTGCTATGTATGTGACAGAGTCTGAGTATATTTTCGTCTTAGAGAAGACAACATGAAGGTTGTCTGGATTAGAAAGTTTATTTTTGGATTTTAACATGATAATCCTCAAATAACACACCTATGGATTTGTGATAATCCGGGAGCAATTATCATTGCCAATGAACCTGGGGTTCAGAAAGGTGTCAAACATTACCTCAGAAGATATCACTATGTTCGTGAGCAAAGCGAATCGCGTGAAATCAAATTACTCAAAGTTCACATAGATTATAACTTAGCGGATCCTTTTACAAAGGTATTGTAAAAAGGAAAGGTTAATAAGTATGTCGTGGGCATAGGTTATTGCTAGTTATATCATGTAAATCTGTTGTTGGTATTTGGATAATGGGATATTAAACAATTGTTATTTTCAATAAATGAATTTTTATACGTAGTATAAGTGGTTTCATTTTATAATAATTGTGTCCTATATTTGCATGTTTAAATCTTTGAATATTAGTTGAATATTCTAAATGTCCATTGTTGATTAATTATATGGGAATATAATTAAAGTAAGACAATTGTGAGAGATTGGTGAAAATATTTAAGGGAATATTTTGAAGATAGTGGATCATACCAAACTCACATGATATTCAAAGGTGAATATTAGACTTACCCCACAGAACGAATTATCATTTTATGGATCGGCGTCATTAAATGAAATTCGTGAAATGGTTAGTTTATTTATCATTTGACTTGAGATACAAGTGAGTTATGCATGTGTGGATTGCATTTCTTGATATAGTTCCTAACTGTCTTGAACAAGGCAGTAATAAATGGCTATTTTTAGAAATGTTGAGAAATGACATGACCAGACACTTGTAGTCAATACAGGATTTGTTCCTTCAATTTGAAACTGAAGTATGATACCATTTGGCGCCCTCATTAATTAATTGAAGATGTTTGTGTGGCCAAACCCAAATGAACTCAAAAAGTTGTCTTGACAAATTTGGTAATCTTAATTAATTGTAGAAATGAGAAACATAATCGTAAAATTATGAAATGACATTGATCTATATTCATAATTAACAAGGGTATCTGAACAAAGGGATATTAAAGACTAAATCATTTCAACTTGACAATTTAAGAATCTATTCTTAAATATTTTCGGGAGCATTGGAGTGTTGCTAGACGACAACCAATGTTATTGCCTTTATAATAACATGCTCAAGTGGTAGCTGTTGGAGTGTGATCATTTTATTATAAATCGCATGTCCGGAAATAATTTAAGCCTACGGGGTCACACGAAATGACACGGTAACTCTATATTATTAATTAGTATATTAAAGTAATATATTAATTAATTAGATCACAAAATGATTAATTTAAATATATTAAAGGGTTAATTATATTTAATTAATTAAATGAAAGATTAAAATGTGAAATATAGAAATTAGAGTTGGGCTCTAAATCCATATGGAGGGCCCGGTTTTTGAGAGCCTTTTAGGGGTCTTGATTAACTTGGTCACCAAGTAAATAAACCTTAAATAAACCCTATATATAAAGACTTTATTCTAAGGGTTTATTCATTCCTTCACATAAGAAAATCTTTCTTCTTTCCCTCTTCTTTTAGTTCGGTCGAAGCATCAAAGACAAAGGGTTTTTGTGACTTTGGTTTTTGAATACGAAAGAGACAAAATAAGGATTCTTGTTTTGTTTTTCATCCGTAAAACTTATATGAATATAAGTTTTATTCATGAAACATTCATTATACAATATCTATAGATTGTGGGGATGTTTTGAATTTCGACTTCAACAAAAGGGAAAGCACAAAAGGGTTTGTGAGATCGTGATTCGGGTACTAGCATACGGTATAGGGGTGTCTAGTGTGCGATCGTAGAGGGGTTTTACTTTAAACCCTAACCAATAATAATAATCTTATTATTAATATTATTGGAAGCTTTGCGCAAAGGTACACGTTTCAATTCTCTCTTTGTTAATTAATAGAATTACATATACGTTTCTTTCCGCTGCGTACTCATGAATTGTTATATGTTTATGTGCTTTTATTCTAACATTAAGTTCAACCAAGTATGTCAGGTCCAATGAAAAATCCAAAGAATAAAAAAAAAAAAAAAAGTAATCGAAAGAATCAAGAATAAAATATGAAGAGAAGAAGCATTCTTAAAGTAACATACAAATAGAAGAAGCATTCTTAAAGCCCGTAAATTTTACTTTTCACTCGAGCATTTCCTCAAACACTTACTAAGCATAAAAAAATAAAATAAGAAAGTTAATTAAAAAGATAAAAGAAACCCTAAACTGAAAATTTTCACTCAAGCATTTCCTCGAACACTTAGTAAGCATAAAATCTCAAATCTGAAAGTTAATTAAAAAGATAAAATAAACCCTAAACTGAAATTGAGATGAAACCTTAAAGATCGTTGGTGACCTGGAGATACATTGAATTAAGGCAAAAACTAATATGAAAATACTAAATTTAGATTTGTGTATATCTTTAAAACCGAGATCAGTACCAGTATAAATCAATAAGAATTTCTATATATTAAAACCGTAAATAAAAACTCAAAAAGGGAAGATTGCATATGAAAACCCCAAATTGAATTTTGGGGATACCTGAATTTTTCTTTAACGTGTTGCCAAAGACACGACGGCGATCTTCATCCATCCGAATTTTGAAACACATCGTCAATTTGAAGCATAATGAAATTATCAATTTGAAACATAATAAAATTGAAACTTCAATTAAGATTTAAGATTATCAATCTTCAAAATTATATTGATGGATCCAACCACATACACCGTTGATGTTGATGTTAGTAATGATTATTTGAAATATAGTTATTTTTTTTTTATCATCATTTAGCTATTAGGGATTAGGGAGTTTTATTGTTCACTTATTATCCCTTTTATTCAACGTTAGAAGGAATTATGCTAAAGAAAAGACAATGCTGCCACCTGGCAGATTTTTAAAAGTAGCTTAGTATTAAGAACCTTGCTTTATTAAGGAGAGAGAAAAGATACTAAACTGCCTCTTAAAAGAAAAAGAATAAAAAACGACCCATAAACCACATGAGCCCAAGATTGAAAAGTGTGACAACCCAAAACACTGGCCCATTTTTAAGCCCATAAAACCCATAACCTTCGTTAAGGAGATTTGTATTCAGACGGGGACCAAGGGTTATTCATTTGAGAAAGTTGAAGGAGTCTTTGTTTGATATCAAAGTTAAAAAAAAAAAAAAAAAATGATAAAAATTCTCTGATCTTATATACTAATTCGGTGTACAATGCACACATCACATAAAACAAATATCAAGTGACCTATCATTTTTATATGTTGCATTACAAAATATAATTTTTTCAACTTGCCTCTAGTGATATTTAAACATGTAACTTACGGCTTTCATTTGTAATTCATGAAGTCACGTGATAGACAATATCAATTGATTTATAATCAATTTGTCTAGTAGATTAAGGAAGATTTGAAACTCGATTAAGTGGACAGCTAGGGCCACTCGGTGGAGGGGATATTCGCTTATAGACTCAGAATTGAAACTTGATTTTTTGTGGTTTCAGACATTCACTTCTTGAGCGTGTGGGCTTACGTGTTATCACTCATGTTCTATAAGAGTGAGCAGATTCCAACTTATAACATACCATTCATCTTGGATGTCACTGCTAAAGTTTGAACCATTAACATCTAACACATACAAATTTTAAAAAAATGAAGTATCAACCATTTAAACTAATAGAGTAATCCTATGTATTCATCAAATTTTAGATAACCTAAAAACGTTTATGTCATCTTTAACATAAGTCATAATTAATAGTTGTAATTCGAGATTAAACAATCGACTAAACAAATAAATTAAACAATAGATGTTTTACACAAATGTTTTAAATGCTACCAGTGATATCCCGGTCCTCTCATGGGTATCTTGGGCCATGGGAGACCCAAAATTAAGTCCTGAGGGGGCAAGGTTACCGTTTTTAATCAACGTGCCGTTCGGCGAATTAATACGAGGTTTTCCTCTTTCTATGGTCCATTGAAAGTTCAAACGACATCTTGTTCGAAGGAGAAGGTGCTGATAAGTGTGACAAACAAGCTTTCATCATTCAAAACGATAAAAAAAAAAAACTATATCAAAATTTTAACTTAACTAGTATAACTTAAGATGACATTTACAAGTATTAGTTAACGTACAAAATCTGTTAGTTTAATTTCTTTTATATATGGGATTATGGCATACGAATGTAACCACCTGTGACAAAATGGTTATGTAATGTAGTAACCTACTCAGGTGGCTATGTAATGTATGCACCTATGTTTTTTTGGTTATATAATGTAAGGACCCTTTATATATATGTAATATAGGTGGTTACATTCGTATATCATTATCCCTTTATATATATATAGATAATGCAAATTTAATACGAAAAATAAAATGTTATATATGTTGCATATTTATCTAGACTACAAATAAGAGTTTTGCTTAAACATAATGTTTTCAAATATTTTGTATTTGTTGAATGCCATGTAAATTATTAATTATTAAAATAAATTATTAAAATAAATGTTGTACTTATCTTTTTGTAATTTTTGTAACTATTTAATCTTTTTATATTTATTGTGGGACTAATATGACTCAAGTATTTGAGTGTCAATTAAGCTTTTTGTTTATTTATCATATTTTTCTTTTAGTACTATTTCGTATTATTTAAAGAGTATATTTAGTTAAATCTATTATTTAAGGATTTTATAATGAATAACAACTAGTTAATCAACCCGGGTTCAACTTGGGCATGTCAATTAAAATTTTAAAATTATAAAATATATTAAAATATATATATATATATGATGTTTCACTACAACAAAAATGTCATTTATTCACATTTTAAAAAAGTGTGAAGAAATTTCTTAATTTGTTCACACTTAAAAATGTTTAAAAAGTATTCATATTTAAAAGTGTGAAAAAATTTGAAAAATCATAAATTTTTCACACTTATATATGTGAGAAAAAAAAGTTCACACTTCCAAGTGTGTAAAACTATATTAATTGTTCATACTTAGAAGTGTAAGGAATAATTTGTAACACTAAATTTTTTCACACAACGAAGGTGTGGAGAAATTAGGTGTTACAATTTGACTTTCACACTTTTAAGTGTGAATATATTTGACATTTGTTCACACTTTTAGGTGTGAATTTTTTCTTTCCATATATATAAGTGTGAAAAAATTAAAATTTTTCAAAAATTTTCACACTTTTATGTGTGTGTATTTTTTAAACATTTTTAAGCGTGAATAAATTAAGAAATTTCTTCACACTTCTTTAGAGGAAGTGTGAATAAATGTAATTTTTTTGTAGTGTTTGGAATTAAAGCATTGTAACTTGATATAAATTTAATAATGCAATTAACACAATAACTATATAGTTAATAAATCACTTACACAATAATAATTTTTAAAATAAAAATGATTACTGCATTAGGTAAATAAAAAAGACAAATATTATCTAAGAGAGATTTTGTTTTTCTTTATATAAATGATTGACTTGATTTAAATCTAATAATTCAACTAACACAATAACTATATAGTTAATAAGTCACTAAAACAATAATAATTTTTAAAATAAAAATGATTACTGCATTAAGTAAATAAAAAAGACAAATATTATCTAAGAGAGATTTTTTTTTCTTTATATAAATGATTAATACTTTTATTAAAGATGTAAAAGACTTTTTCTATTTTATAAATATGACATCATAATTAAATAAATTTTTTTTAAGGTGAACTATCGATTGTATTAAATTATTTTAGCATTGAATTAAATATGATAGCGTGAATTTTTAGTTCTTTTCATCGTTTAATTTTTCAAAAAATCTTATTTTACCTTTTAGAGTAATAATTACATATTGATCTAATATCTTGCTCAACTTCAATAAATGATTCATTTCATGGAAATTAACTCTTTCAATGTACGTTTTATGCTTTGAAATTAACTCTTTCATTTTTTATTTCAATAAATTATTGTTACATGGTTGTATGATTTAGACATTATTAAAAAAACAAACCTATTGGTTAGTATTAAAGAATATACATTTATGACGTAATTGTCTTTAATAAGTAATAAGTTTACATTTGAATATAAAGTTGTAATATTATACTTAATAAATTTAAAAAATGCATTATTTTTTTCAAAAAATTTTACGACAACAATTATTCATCTTCAAGGTATAAGTTTAATATCTATACTATTATATATATATATACATTAGGTATTGTACCCGTACAATGTGCGGATTGTTATAATTATTGTTCAAAAATGTTGAAAAACAAAAGCTAAGATAAATATGTTATTGTTCTCTTTTTTCCCCCCCTTTTTTGTTACTATTTTATACATAACCATTTGGTAAGATCAAAAGAAATTTTTATCACGGAAGATAATCACATATATTTCAATAGCTTATTTTGTATATCTAGTTTATTAGTGATTTTAGTTATAAACATTATTAGGTTTAATTACTTAATTTTTATATGGAGAGATCGAAAAGTTGCAAGTTATAAAAAAAGATACCGGATCACTTTTTTCGGGGTTAATCCGACCTTCTTTCCCCCCTTTTCCGCCGACTCTAAGGCCTTAAGAACCTTAAGAACACTGGTTTTAGAAATCCTGGGCGATGGGAAACGTTGCAGGACTCAAGTTTTCCAAAACGGAATTAATTAGCTTGATGCCTATTTTCTTCATTCTCTGTTTCTCACAATTATCATAAAAGGGTATAAGTTTTTATGTGAGAATATGTAAGTAAAAACTTTGATCGGTGGCAACTTGATAAACTCGAAAGATATGAAAAATGTTCTTCAACATTGATATGTTATTTTGTGGACACGAAAACCACCCTCCTTATAATGGTCGAGGTCCTTATGTATATAGATTGCACGAACAAAATTGTCATAAATTAGGTGGATTAGTTCCACTTGAAGCAAATCCGCCAATATTTTCATAGTTATATATCTATGACACAACAAATGAGGTTGAATACAAACTCAACGCATCCAGGTTTGATCCTTTGTAATTCATTATCAAAATTGGAAATGATTTTTTTTTAGTTATCATATATTACATACGGCCATAAGAGGCCAGATTTATATATAAAATTTACTTTTTCAATATTTTATATATTGCTTTTATTTAATTAGATTTAATAAATAAGATTTGATAATTTTGATGGAAGATTTTTTTTTGTTTCTTTTAATTTTTTTTATAAATATAAGATAAAATATTGCTAAAAAAGTAGGGAGATGACACATTGGACCAATCTTATGTGGCAATTTTTTAGCATAGATTTGAATTTGAAGAATGTTTTAGAAAACTCGGTTAACTACTGTTTTAATAATTATAGATATATATATATATATAAATTTAACATTTTATTTTTAATAGTGTTGAAAAATATGTAATATTTTCACTTAACACCCCTTTAAATATTTTCACATACATTATCCCTTTAAAATGTATGATTAAATTACCTTATAATCTTTTGTCTTTTTAGATACCTCCATTAACCCTTTAAATCAATTTTTAATTTAATTATCTACACTACTCGACATCATTTCATCACACTGTTGGTGCCATATCACCGCCACATTACGTGGGTATGATATATGCTAGTAATATATTATAAACAGAAGGTAGTATAGTGGTTTCGGTATTTTAAAAAAAAGTAAATGATGCATATGTTTTTCTTAAAAGATGCATATTTAATTACTATTTTATGAAAGAAAATGGTTATTCATAACATGTTTAAAAGATTTCGTAGTTAAGTTTAGTAGGTTCTTTTTGTAAGTTGAAAACTAGAAAGTGTATAATATATATTTATTTGAACTTTGAGATTTTTCCACGCGGAGGACAAGAAAATATAATATTGTCTCAATTTAATTAAAAACTTGCGCGTTCGGTTAACAGATTTTGATGGAATCTTATGGAATTGAAATTGTCCATTCCGTGCTACGTTTGGTTGTCAAAAGATGATGGAATTTCATTCCAATGGAATGTAAGGTCGCGTTTGGTTCACAGAATGTTTTTGGAAAGAATGAAATATATCAAATGAATTGGAATTTGAAGGAATGAAATTTGACACAATGGTTTTGATTTTTTGCAAATTCAAGTGTGTGAAAGAATGAGATTCCTTCCTCCATCACTGAGGAATGGAGATTCTATCAAATGATAAAATGTTTACATTCCTACGAAATGTGATTCCTCCTTCTTTGAACAACCAAACTTACTAAGAAATGAAATTCAACTCCAATTCCATCAAATTCTGTGAACCAAACACGTCCTTAAATATTTCATCAAATGGACTCTCCATTTTTTTGGGTTATTAGATGAAATTTTATTCATTTTCTTCTCTTGAATTTAAAGAAAACAAAAAACATTCCATCAAATTTCATTCCTTAGAAATTTAATTCCGTTGACATATTTTATTCCTTACAAAAATATTATGTGAATCAAACGCGTAATCGTATTTATTCATCCAACTGGAAATTAATTATAAATTAATCATATCATATTGATCGATTATAAGTCTTAGTTTTTTAACTTTTTTTCCTTATTATACATACCGTTAAGCTTAATATACTGAGGTAATCCTCTCGTATTTAAATACTACACTACTCGTATTATATAGTAATTGTAAAGGTAGAATATGAGACGGTATTAATTGTAAACACTAACTCTCTAGTGTGGTCCCGGGCTGCGTCAATTGTACTACTCTGGTGTGTCATTTTTATAATAAAAAGCTGTGGACATGTAACATTTCGGTTCGATCATGAATAATATATATTGTACTTATATTGTACTTCTTCGAGATGACTCGAAAATATACATGCATTATGTTGCCTCAATACTTCCTCTAAGGGTAGGTGACCGGGTTTGGCGGTTAATTTTGACAAGGTGAAACATCGCCTCCAACCATTTGCCTGGGCGCCAATCGTCAAGCGGCATCAGTTAGTATAATTTGCGAGAGATACCCATTGAAGTCATGCGCGTTAGGGACACAAAGATGTGTCATTTGATGTCAAAACGACCGTTGGCGTGCATTAGAATAAATTTTATATTATACATATATAATCATCCACTTATATCCACATGAAGATAGGTACAGTATGTTGTACTTAAGATCAGAATCTTATGTACAAAGGGAGTTACAACCTCCATGCCGTCTTCATGCCCGGTGGATCCATAATTTTTTTTTTTTTTTAATTAGTGTGCAACGGTCAAAAAGTGGGTAAAGGAGAAGATCGGAAAAGTCGTTGTTGCGTGTACTATATTGCACAACATGATCATCAAAGACAATGGGCGGGCAATATCACCGGTTCATATTATGGATCCACTGGTGCCAAGAGTTTATAACCCGGAAGCAAACCAGGAGTTACAGGACAAGGACGTGCATCATCGGCTCCGATATGATCTCACGGCGCATATATTGGCTTTAGACTTATCATACCTTGACAATTCAGCGATGCAACCACCATCAGTTGCGAGTTTGATTTAGTTGTCTTCATTATCATGTAGAATTTTAATTTCGGTTTATGTTGTTATATACTTTTTAATTCATGTTTATGTAATGTTTAGTTTAATTTTAATGAAATATTTAAGTTTTTATTATAAAAAAAAAAGAAATTTGATTAAATTAAATGAAAATGAAAAAAAATAAAATTTGGGAGGGTTGAGAAGGTCATGATTGCCATTAAAAATGGTTGGGAGGGTTGATTGAGAGAATTGAAAAGAAAAATTGAGTTGGAGGTATTAGATTGGTGAGATTTGGGAGACATGAAAATCTGGGAGGCATTACTCCTCTCCCCTTTATATTTGTGTTATTGATTTTATTTATAACCTTATATTACTAACTAGTTAATCAACCCGGGTTCAACCCGGGCATGTTAATTAAAATTTTAAATTATAAAATATATTAAAAAATATATATATGAGTTTGTAATTAAAACATTATAAATTGATATAAATTTAATAATTCAACTAACACAATAACTATATAGTTAATAAATCACTAACTCAATAATAATTTTTAAAATAAAAATGACTACTGCTTTAAGTAAATTAAAAAAAGACAAATATTATCTAAGAGAGATTTTTTTTTCTTTATATAAATGATTGACTTGATATAAATCTAATAATTCAACTAACACAACAACTATATAGTTAACAAATCACTAACACAATAATAATTTTTAAAATAAAAATGACTATTGCATTAAGTAAATAAAAAAGACAAATATTATCTAAGAGAGATTTTTTTTTTCTTTATATAAATGATTAATACTTTTATTAAAGATGTAGAAGGCTTTTTCTATTTTATAAATATGAAATAATTAAATAAAATTTTTTTAAGGTGAAATATGAATTTGCTGCATCAAAAACTTTCTAAAACTACTTATAGAAAACAATCTGGTTTGATAACTATTATGGCAGGAATTAAGTTAGTTCCTCTTCCTACTCTCCATCGGGTATCGAGAACTTCCATCATGTAATCGGGGATACATATAATAAGAATAAATTTGTTAAGTAAAGCTGATATATACGCACATATTTTCGAAGTAGAAGCTAACAAAGTGAATGTATAATAGGCGTCGCTAAATCCTGATTTTCTTTATAGTGTTAATAACTATGTTAAGTTATTGATAAACAAAGTATCACATTTAAAAAAGTTTATAAAAAAAAATTAAAACATAAAAGGTTTGGGCCAAAATTAAATTTCATGGAGTAAGATTACAGAAATATAAGTATATATGCATAAAATAGATTCAGTTTAATTTGGATATGAAGATCAAAGATTTATGTTTTCTCATACTCGTCTAGTCGTCTCCATCTCAATTCATCTGATTGAGAGTTCCTCATCCCCTGCGAACTTGGGTATTCTTCGATCAAACCAGATACGAGTATCTAATTTTCTATCAAATTAATATATGTGTTTTCGTCATCCCTAAACTGACTTTTCTTTCAAAAAAAAATGAAGGTTGATTAAAGAATTAAGTGAGTTGTAGTACAAAATTCAATATAAGTAAGCATCACTATACTAAAAATTAATGTCTTGTTAGCTGTCTAAAACATTAATTAACAAATTAAACATTATCCCAAATCCTTAAGCAAACTTGTAAACTAGTCGAAACTCCAAATATCCAACAAATTACAGCCCAACAATGCTTGAAGACAAAATATACAAGAATGGTAATTTGAAGATTAAGAAAAATGATCTTTGATTTGGTTGGGAAATGTAGCTAGAGCACATGGCATTCATGTGACCCCTACAATCCACATGCAATAAGAGAGTATTCCCCATGTTATTATGATCACTAATGGCAGCAGAAAGATTAGGTCAAACCTAATAAACCTTGACTAAAATTTCGTTAAATTTGGGAACCACTCTACTCTATTCTACTTTTTGTCGGTCAATTATTTTAGATACTCTTCAACCTTATTTTAATGTAAAGTTGAAATAATTTGGATAAATAGCATAATAGATGTTGTCGTTCTTATAAGCATTATGGATTATTATTTAATAATTCTGTTTGTAGATGTTGTTGCAATTAATTACTGTATCATGTATAATTTAATTAGTAGTTGAACACTGAAAGAAGACTCATGCAATGTAGCCACTTTCATCTTACTAATTAATGTATTTGAAGCCATTGGGGTATTAGCCCAGTGGTTAGGGGGTTTTCCACAAAGTGGTTTCCTCCTGCGGGTCTCAGGTTCGAATCCTACCACATGCAAATGTGGTGAGGGGGTTTTAGCAATGCTATACTCATCTAACACATGAGGAGCAAACCCTTTAGGACATTGCCAGGAGATGAACCGGCGTAGGCGCATCCGCGTGGGGGGTGTTAGCCATTTATCCATTACTGCCTTTCAAAAAAAAATTAATGTATTTGACGGGCATGAACTAAATAGTAACGGGTTGGATAAAACATTTTTTCTAAACGAAATTTACTCGCGAATGAAAGGGGTTTTAACCTATGTTGTCTTAACTGAGTATGGGTTAGATCGAGAGCCAATAGATCTCCAATGTAAAATTTCGTTGTAAAATCTTTATCGACCAAAAATCGATCTAAAGAGAAAAAATTCACTCAAATCTACTGAAATTATATGATGCATCATTCTTCTAACAAAACATAACCTCCTTAATTATAAATATAATACACATCATATACATATCTTATGATTACATAGTAACACTATTGGAATCACGTTAGTGTGACCGTCACTGATCATGTGTCATTCCTGATATGATAATTGACGATAACTGAAATCCCTATGTCTTGTAAATATATAATGGGCTTATTTACTCTTAAAGACGTAGTATAAGGTTTCCCATTAGGTGATTGTAAACTAAAAGGACTAATGATGCACACATTAAACACCAAAGGGGTTGAATGTGTAAATACTCTCCTTATAAATAGAGAGTCATTAACCCTAAGTTAAGGTTAATCCCAACACATAATAAACCCTAAAATTCGTGTGTGTATTCATCTCAAATTCGTGCATCATGTTCCAGTCGAATTACTCATCCCATTATTACTCAATCACCTTGTTATGGGAACCCGAAATCAATAGAAATAATGCTTTAATGTTCATGCAGGTTCCACAGGACGATTGGGGATGTTTTATCACTCGAATCAAATCATGTTTATTCCAACATGTGGTATCAGAGCCATGTTACGAGCTATAAGTCATGATTTGGTTTGAATTTGATGAATTTCGTGAACTAAAAATCTGCAAAATAAGAACTTCGTGTTGACGTCATCACGAACTAAAGCCCACTTCGTGCTGATGTCATCCTCACGCTAACGTCATCTCGTGCTGACGTCATCATGGCTTCTGCCGCTCCTCGCGCTTACGTCATCATGAATTCGCGCTTACGTCATCACGAACTTATGCTTATGTCACCACGAACTTTAGCTTAATTTCATACACGACTTATTGAAAACCCGTGCTTACGTCATCACGAGTTTATGACACCTTCGTGCTGACATCATCACGAATTTATGATATCTTCGTGCTTACATGTTCACGACTTAGATGATGTTTTCGTGCCTATGTCATCACGACTTACTGATGTCTTCGTGCTTACATTATCACGAACTATTAGATGACTTCGTGCTTACTTTATCACAAATTATTACTTAAGTTTGTATCATACTGAAGATGATTTTAGTTGATGAATGTGTTCGTACTTACTATTTTACCCTATAATTTTGTGGCTGAATTTGTTTCTAATTTTTCAACAATAATTTTTTCCAAGATATTTTTGCCATAGGACATTAAGGGTAAAAATTTGTTGTAAAGTATTTTTCAAAAATAAGTTTTTCAAAATTTTTTTGCCTTTAGCTCGATCCCAGCCAGGGGCTCTGCCCCTTAGACCTCGCTCCCAGCGGCGCTGCCCCCAGACCCCCGTAGTGTGTGGCGGCTTTGCACTAATGTACATAGTTTAATCATTTGTGCCCAAAGGTCAAATGTGATTTTCATGGTGCTATCGTTCTTTTCTTTTTGTATAATGAACACTAAGTATATTGATTCTGCCCAAAGGTGATTTAATATATTTTGTGTGCTTAAAGGAACATTTTCATGCATAATATACACGATTCTTGATTTTGTGCGCAAAGGTCAAAAGATAAGCGTTGTGTTGCATGAGCTAATGCTCATTTGTATTTAGATATTAGTTACTTCTGCCCAAAGGTGATGTAAATTCTAAGTAGAGCCTTATGTTAACTTATTGTTTTGGTGTTTACAATAGGTTACTTATCACTAGCTTCATTGATATAATGGTCTTAGTCTCATTATTCTTAGGAACATTACTTTAGCCTCTTACGTATTTTAAGCATTACTTTAGTTCCATTATGTTTAGAGGCATTACTTAGTCTGCCTTAGTTATCTAATTATGTCATTATGAGGAACAATATTATTAGCCCTTAGTAATTTTAGGCAGAACTCTAGTTCCATTAATATTAGAATTAGTTGGTTTGCCTTAGATAACCAATTATGTCACTATAATCTTATTGTTGAGTCCCAATGTAATTGTAAATTTAATGATGACAAATCTGATGTATAAACACTTAGTAATCTTAGAGTTCTTGTAATCTGATCTGGGTCAATCTAAGCTCACACAGTTTGCTATCTGTCTCTGACCCAGATCATGCTTCATATGTTGTAATTGTTATATATTATGGAAGCTAGTATTATTCAAGCTGCATCAAAATGTAATAGCATTCAATCCAAGTCGAAGAGGAGGATTGAAGATAGAGGACTAGGCTGCGAGTGGAAGACAGCTTAGGACTACCAGTCTGCTTGGAGATACTTGTGCAGATTGGTGCTTTGACAAACAGCCCAATCTTTGCCTGACAATCAAGTGAAGATAACAACCTGAATTGAAGATAAAGACAAATGATGTGACTAGGATTATTCCTTGTATTCATGTTGGTGGTTGCATTTACGTATGCGTGTCCATACAGCGATTGGTTGAAGAGAGAATGTGCAGTGGTACATGGGGACCACAAGTACAATGAAAGAGCATGATCAAATATTACTCTGTCACCCAACCAGAGTGATTTACGTGGTTAAATTAGACACCAAGTGATGTAGAGCCTTCGCCTATAAATGCTCCACTCCTTGACAAGCATAGGTGTGACATTCCTGAGAATCATTCTTCACTAAAGTTCTCTACTCTTATACACAGCTTAGTCTGTAGAAGATCAGCTTTGACTGAGTCTTCGTGAGTAGGAACTTATTGATTGTTGTTTGTCATTTCAAGGGTTGTTTAGATATCTATAGGCTATCTTGTTTCCGCAACAACCCAGTAATTCTTTATATAGATTATATCTTGAATAAAGAATTACATTTGAAAACCAATCTGTGTCAAAGAATGTTTTATTTTCTGCTTTACTGTTTCATTGATTATGTTATTTAGTTTAAATATTTACATTAACTGAATCTTTAAACTCTCTATAAAAGGGTGAAAAGATCGAGTAAAGTTGTATTCACCCCCCCCTTTACAACTGTTCTATGTATAATATACTCTGTATATTGCTACACCGTGGGACGTGTCAATTGGTATCAGAGCAAGGGTTAAGAATTAACTTGGCTAGATCCTTACTCATTTATCTTTTAGTAAAGCAATTATGTCATCTTATGTTGATAATGGTTCATCGACTCGACCACCTATGTTTGACAAAGATGATTTAAGTGGGTGGAAAGGTCGTATGTCTTTGTTCATTGAATCCATCGATAACAATATGCGTGACATCTTAAATGATGGTCCTTATGTTCCTACACAGACCCTTGTGGTTGACGCTATGGTCAGAGATGGTCAACCAACCATACCTGCCACACTTAAATCCGTTGTTAAGGACAAGGCAGATTCTGGGGATGAGGATAGGAGATTGGCAAATCTGGATGTGAAGGCTAGAACTTTCATTGTCCAGGCTGTGCCCAAAGATATTTACCATTCTATTAAAATGTGCTCAACTGCTAAGAAAATGTGGGGTACTTTGTGTGTCATGTTTGAGGGTTGCTTTATGTTAGGTCCAGTTTTTACTGGACTAGCTCCAGACTTGAAGACTGGAGTAATCCTAAAGATTTGTCCAGAAACTATGGAAGTCCAGTAAGCGTCTACTTGTACATGAAATCTGGAGTCCTCCAGATTTGCTTATTGAACTTCACTCCAGTCCAAATCTACTCCACTGAAGAACATTCTCATTGAAGACAAAGTCTGAAGTTTGAAGAAGAAGACTGACATATGACGGAGCCCACTGGCAGGCTTACCAGATCAACAACTGGAGTCCTTGTCAGTGTTCTAGACCTTACAAGTCTGAACACTGATTACGAGGAATTGACTTTATGCCTTTACACGCTTTTACCCGGATATCTCTTTTGTCCCTTGTAAAGGTTTTACACGCGTGTAAAGGTGGTTGGCTAAAAGGTGACAAGTCACTATCAATGTGACTTTATCCTTGTACTTTTAGTATTGCCTTTAAAGAAAATACCTAAGTTCGTTAAATGCTCCCAACCACATTTGTACGGCAAAATAATCACTGTAGAGATTATTTTGCCTATAAATACTAAGTCATTTTCCTCTTTCAAATTACTTATGCAATTTGGTGAACTTGTCTAAATATTCTCGATCCAAACAGTTATACTTCACAACTTTAAGTATTTCGATCAAGAAGATTATTTAGCAAGTATAGATCACTTGTAATTCATAAGGTTGTTTAGATACTTACCTTGGTATTATCTAGGTTCCGCAACAACCTTGTATTTTGTTTATACATCAATAAATAAAATACACATTGAAAATTACTTTCGTGTTCCACCTTTATTTAACTTGCTTATTTATTGCTTAAGTCTTGTATTTACTTATTTATATTCTTGCATTTATATTTACGTAAATACTAGTCCTCATCTAGTGCATACTTGACTTGTTGTATTTTACACTCGTGGGTTAAACCATCGGTGAGGGACTTCACAATTGGTATCAGAGCAGGTCGCTAAAATAATTGCTAGATCTGCTATTAACTGATGGCAATCCCAGAAAATACACAAGGTGTTGGATCCGACTCTAATGAAACTAATGCTAATATTGACCCTCCTGTTTCACCTCGTAATGTTAACAATAATCCACCACCTCCTCCTCCTCTTGTTTCTCCACATGTGCATGTGCATTATTCTAATACTCCCTGTCCCAAATTCAGTGGGATTGATGAGGAATTTAGTACGTGGAAAGCAAGAGTTTTACTTCATGTTACTGGTATTGATAGGAATATGTTAAAAACTTTAAATTAAGGACCTTATATTCCTAGAAATCCTATTAATCCAATCCTTGATCCAAGTGGTTCAAGGACTGGGAGGGAAAAGAGAGAAGAACATTGGTCTGAAGAGGAGAGGAGACTTGTATCTCACGATACACTTCTCAGAAACATGATCCTCGGGGCTGTTCCAGAAACTCTTATTCCCACACTAATTCTTTATCCCAATGCGAAAGTATTATGGGATGAATTAATTAACCAGTATGAAGGAGGTGATGTAACTGTTAGCACCAGAAAGGTTTCTTTAAATAAGAAGTATGAGTCATTTTTTGCTTTGCCCAATGAATCATTAACTGGTACTTATACTAGATTCATGTCAGTTGTAAACCAGTTAAGGGCTCTTGGTGTCAATAAAGACAAGGATATACTTCTGGAAAAGTTTTGTGATATTCTTCCCACTAAATGGTCTCATATGATTTTGGTTTTAAGACAAGGAAAAACACTTCACACACATACACTTTCAACTCTGTATGGTGCTTTTAGATTTACTGAAGAAAACCAAGCTTAAAGAATTGAGGCTGAAAAAGATGCTTTAAACCATGCATCAGACCATGCTGCTGTGACCAGTCATTCTGGGCCACCATGTGCAGCCTTATTATCTTCAGAGAATATATTCTCAATGAAGAAGGTGATGTCTGATCTTATGGAGTCTGGAGTTACTAATAACATCTCTCCAGATTGTGAGGAAGATGACAGTGATGATCTGATGGCCATGATTGCTAAAACATTTAACCGTTTCAAAGCAAGAGCCAATAGACCCACTGGACACAATGCACCCAGTTCTTCCACTGATAAGACCAATTTGACATGCTTTAAGTGTGGCTGAAAAGGTCATTTCATGAAAGAGTGAAAGTCCAGTCATTATATCTCACAATCTGGTCCACCAACTTCTTATAACAAGCTTGAAGATAATTATAAGCATAAATACAAAAAGCTTAAGGCTCAGATTGCACTTATGGCACAACAAATGGAAAATAACAATTATAATAAGTGCATGGTTGCTGAAGAAGAATGGATTCCCTCTGATGACTCATCAGTCGATGAAGAGGATGAAAGAGATTGTTGTTATATGGCTCTGGCTAATGAAGAGCATCTTGTGAAGGATGATGTCACATCTGGCATATGGGTAGACATTGTGATCAAGAAGGTTAGTGATTATGATAAAGAAACCGATCCAGAATTGAAACTAGATATTGCTGAAGCTCTAAGTTCAGATTTAAATTTTGTGGAAACTGTCAGATTTGATAGCTTAAATGGTATTGAAACCGATTCCTCAGAAAACTTTGTTTTAAAATCTAAACTAAAAGAACTTCAAGATATTGAACTGGCATTTCAAGCCCAGGTGTTGGTAACTTAACAACTTTGTCAAGAAAAAGAGGAATTAGAAAGAGTTTTCGAAAGTGAAAAACAAGTCGTAAAATCTTGGCTTGAAACCAAAAAACCCTATGATGCAGCAGTGAATCAATATCCATCACAAAAACGTGCATTTCAAGATGGAAACATTCATGTTGCTACCTTAATTCCTGTACTTGATAAATTGCCAGAGAAGGCCCGTCCAGAAACAATTTATGATGAACCAACCACACCCAAGGCATGTATAATTCCAGCTGATATCCAAGTGGTTACTACTGGAGTACCCCAGATGACTGCTCCAGTCAAAAAGAAAGTCAAAAATTCTTTGCCACAAACTGCTTCCAAAAATTCCCAGATTAAGAAGAATCCCAGTCCTCCTTCTAAGCCGAAAATCCAGTCATCTGGAAAGGCTAAGGAGCCATCTGAAAATGAAATTTTGTTAAGGTTGGAAAGCTAGTTTCAACTACTGGCTCGTCAAGTTCAAAGTTGTAATGCAAGACTGAACAATTTTGAGGGTACTTCATCTAGTCCAAAACAAATTTCAAAACCGTTTTCCAAGAAAAATAAAAATGTCTCTTCCAAAGAGAAAAAGAAAAAGGTTTCTGAACTATCTGTTCCAATAATTTTTGATAAACCCAATGTCGAAAAACGTGAACTCGACCAGATACCAACAGGGGTCCACAAGGCTGGATCCAAAGAACCCATCAGTCGATGGGTTCCCAAATCTAACTAACTAATCTGGTGGATGTGCAGGGCGATCGAAAGAAGTATATTTGGTATCTTAACAGCGCTGCTGGTAGGACTATGACCGGATGTAAGACCCTGCTGGAGGAGTTCACCATTCCTGATGGACCCTCCATTACTTTTGGGAATGATGATTGTCGAAAGACTGAAGGGTATGGTGTTCTGAATAATGGTCAAGTCAAGTTCAGACAGGTGGCTTATGTTAATGGTTTGAAATATAACCTAATAAGTGTGAGCCAACTGTGTGATGATGGCTACCAGGTGTTGTTTAATATCTCTCAGGGCATCGTATTTAACAAAGATTGGAAGGTATTATTGATTGCTCCTAGAAAAGGGAATGTGTATGTAATGAATATGGAAAGCTCACTTTCAGAGCAATGTTTCTATACAAAGGCTGATGAAGACACAAACTGGTTATGGCACAAAAGGTTATCCCATTTAAATTTCAAAAACATTAACAAGTTGTCCAGAAAACAACTTGCAGATGGAATACCTTCAGTTTCCTTCATAAAGGAAAGGCCATGTCCAGGATGTGAAAAGGGAAAGCAGAAGCGAGCCAGTTTTAAGAAGACCAAGCAGAATTTTAGCATAACTGAACCTCTTCATATGCTTCATATGGACCTCTTTGGTCCAGTGAACGTTTAGACACTTGCTGGTAAAAGATATACCCTGGTAATTGTTGATGAATATACCAGATACTCTTGGGTTATCTTTTTAAGGTCTAAAGGTGATGCTGCTGCTGAAATCATCAGTCACATCAAACAAATTGAACTCAAACACAAGCATAAAGTGTGTCAGCTAAGAAGTGATAATGGAACAGAATTCCAGAATGCAACTCTGGAGAAATTTGTGCTGCTACTGGCATCTCTCAGAACTTCTCATCAGCTCGTACGCCAGAACAAAATGGTGTTGTAGAAAGGAAGAATCGTACACTGATAGAAGCTGCCAGGAGTATGCTTGCTGAATCTGGTCTCCCAACCAGTTATTGGGCTGAGGCAATTGCAACTGCTTGCCACACCCATAACCGATCAGTTTATGTTAAAAGACACAAGAAGACTGCATATGAAATGCTCAGAAAAAGGAAGCCAAATATTGGCTATTTCCATGTTTTGGATGTCTAGTTACATCCTGAACGATTCAAGTCAGTTAGGCAAATTCGATGCCAAAGCTGATGAAGGATTTTTCTTGGGCTATTCAGAAATTCGAAAAGCCTTCAGAGTCTACAACAAAAGACTGAAGAAAGTTCATGAGTCAATTCATGTCACATTCGATGAATCCAATGAAGCAATCAATAAAAACCCAATTCTTGAGTTAACCCTAGTAGTTCCAATTGTCTTCGATAAATCTGATCCTATCAACTACAATAAAGATTTATTTGAAGAAGTTTCCAGTCATCCTGATCTGGACCCTATTCAAAAGGTTGTACCACCCAGTAGTACCTTCTTCTATCCTTTAGTAAGCTTCAAACTACCCTCTGAAGTTACCATTGGATCAGATATTCGTACTACTCCCCCAGTAGCAGTTTCAGTTGAATCTATACCAGTTCTCCAGAACTCTGAATCTCTCCAGGATACTGATCCAGTACTCCAGGAAATGCCACAAAATGATGAATTTTATGATGCAAATCGTAATCTTACAGATTCAGATGAAGATGTGGAGATTGTCTGGCAAGACCTCTACCTGATGCAACTCCAGAGGGAAATCAATCGAATCCTGCACTGATGTTATTTGTTCATAATCCTGGTCATTACTCTAAGTGGACAAGAGCTCATCCAATTGATCAGATAATTGGTAATCCCACTAGAGGGGTTCAGACCAGAAGTGCCTCAGTGATCAATGCTTATATGTCAGCTTCTTATCACTGATAGAACCGAAGAAGATTGACGAGGCAATGGAAGATCCAAACTGGGTTATTGCTATGCAAGAAGAACTTAACCAGTTTGAGAGAAACAAGGTATGGAATCTGGTGCCCTTCCTGCTGGAAAGAAAGAACCTATTGGCACCAGATGGGTTTTCAGAAACAAGGTTGATGAAGATGGGCATGTGATCAGAAACAAAGCCAGATTGGTTGCCCAGGGGTATGTTCAATCTGGAGAAGATTTTGATGAATCATTTGCTCCAGTAGCTAGACTCGAAGCTATCAGAATGTTTTAGCATTTGCTGCTCATCACAAGTTAGAGTCTACCAGATGGATGTAAAAAGTGCATTTTTGAATGGAACACTTGAAGAAGAAGTTTATGTCAAGCAACCACCAGGCTTTATCAATGAAAAACATCCTCACTGGGTGTATCGTCTGGACAAAGCACTTTATGGTCTCAGACAAGCCCCACGAGCCTGGTATGACACTCTGACTAAACACTTACTGGCACATGGTTTTAAAAGAGGTGCAATTGACAATACCTTATTCATTCTTCGAGAAAAAGGTAATCTTCTGCTGGTACAAATTTATGTTGATGATATTATTTTTGGTTCTACTGATGAGAATATGTGCAAGAAATTTTCAAAAATAATGTCAAAAGAATACGAAATGAGTTTAATGGGTGAATTAACATATTTCTTAGGTCTTCAGATTAAACAAACCAGTGATGGTATTTTTATTAATCAAGAGAAATATGTTAGAGATATATTAAAGAAATTTGATATGAATTCTTCCCAAACAAAATCAACTCCAATTTCTGCACCACTGAACTTAAATTCAGATCCTGATGGTAAGCCAGTGAACATCACTACCTATAGAGGAATGATTGGTTCACTGATGTATTTGACTGCCAGTAGACCAGATATAATGTTTGCAACATGTTTATGTGCCAGATATCAGGCTAACCCAAAAGAATCTCATATGCTTGCTGTAAAGCGCATACTGAAGTACCTTAAAGGTGTCCCAAGTTTGGGCCTTGGTATCCCAAAGGTTCAGGCTTAGATTTAATGGGTTATTCAGATTCAGATCATGCAGGTTGTAAGATAGACAGGAAATCCACTACTGGTGGATGTCATTTCTTGGTGGCAAACTGGTAAGCTGGACCAGTAAGAAGCAAACTTCAGTTTCTCTCTACTGCTGAAGCTGAATATGTATCTGCAGCCAGTTGTTGTGCTCAGATACTCTGGATGAAGAACAGTTGCTTGATTATGGTCTTAAGTATACAAAATCTCCAATTTTCTGTGATAATACCAGTGCCATTGCTATCTCAAACATCCAGTCATGCACTCCAAAACCAACACATCGATCTCAGGTATCATTTTATTCGTGATTATGAAAGGTGACGTAAAAATTCATTTCATTCCCACTGACAAACAACTCGCTGACATTTTTACTAAACCTGGATGAGAAAACTTTTCGTATCTTGTTGGTGAGTTGGGAATGTTGAACCCATAAATCTGGAACCTTTGTTATGAACGCCTTTGTGACACTGACAGGGTTCTTTGATCCAGATTTATAAATCTATACCAGTAAAGCTATCGAACGCCTTTGTGATACTATCTTTGCACTGATAGATTTATAGATCACCATTCCAGGGGGAAAGACTCAGACCACATTTTTTTATCTAAGTTTCAGGGGGAATTTATTATTTATTTTCTCACTGGACAAATTTTCTAAAAATGTTTCTAGTACCTTGTAAATGTGTCCCTCTCATTAATACTGGACAAGTTGATGTGCATGTTTGAAGTAACTTCAGTTGCTTTGTAAATGTGTCCCTCTCATTTGTTTATATTAGTTGATGTGCGTGTTTGAGGATTACCAGAATGGTCAAATCTGGGTATTTACTGGAGTGTCCCTTCAGTATACCATTAATGGCATGTTCTACTGGCCTAATCCACCAGTGAAACTGGAGAGTCATCCTCCAGATGCATTAAATTGAGTCATGGTTCGTCAGTCATAACAATTTTAATACTTGGTCTTGTGATGCCACGTAAGCAACTTTTTTTAGTGGGAAACTATCTTTATCCTACGTGGCATAGATATTTTCAAATAAAATGATGGTTTGTTACCTTGGGAAGTTAAAAAGTTGAAAAATGAGTTTTGTGGGCTCAAACGTCACTGTTGATGGATGAATTTATGCGGATCTCAAAAGCCGATGAAAAATGTTTTGTATAAATTCAAAATAACCTTTTGAAATCCAATAGTTATTTTCTCTTTCATCTATAAATACCCCAATCCTCACTTTTACATTACTTCGAAAATCTTAACTCCCAAAATCTTACAATTCCTTCATTTACTTCTTCCTTCATTCCAATCATCAATCTCTTCTTATTAACTGCAAATTCCTATCATCAATTCTTTCTTAAATTCTTCATTTTCTTCAAAACCCTAAATTCCTTTCACTTTCAATTTCAATCAATTCAATTCAATTCCAAATGGCTCCCAGACAAGCAAGCACAGAAAGAAACCTCTTAACTAATACATACAATCCTCTGAACGTGTTGAACAAGCCCTGGCATTATTATCGATACTGATAAAATGAGAATCAATATGCATAATTGGATGGCAAAGTTGGCGGAACTCATGACCCCCAATCGCTTATGGCCGACTAAATGTATTTTTCTCAGTTTCCTCTTTATGGAGCTCTAACCATGAATCCTGGCAAAATGTATCATGGTTATCTCTGTGAGTTCTGGTTCACGGCTCACTTTCAGGCTGGTGATGATGCCACCATTCATTATACTTTGAAGAGGAAGGCCACTTAATAGTCGATTCATTCAGAACGGCATTGGACTGAATTACTTGTCAGTGAATGAGTTGCCACTTCAACTTCCAACTGGAGTGAATCATAGGCAAGTGTGTGGGAGATGGGACACACAGATATTGTTGATGAGCATGGTGCTCTAAGAGAAAAGGTACCATATATATGAGTAGATTGTCTGACTCATGCAAATACTTCTTTACTCATATTGTTTCATGTTTAGGAAGTGGGTCTGGAGGATTAGATCAGATTAATCAAACCCAGTTGTTAATAGCTTATTGTTTATGGTATGGGTTAAGGGTTGATTTCGCCCAAATTTTGTTCAATGATTTAGATGATAGACTGAGGACACACAAAAGAAAACCAAATGTCCCATTTATTAGATTTTTGTCTATCATTTTCAAGAGAGAACTGGGTGAGGGCTATGAAAGTGGTTCGAGTCATTTTTCAATGGCTGAGTATATAGGTGATCTGAACCATTTTAGAAGGGAGGTTGATATTCTGAAGCTATGATGAATAATTTAGAAGGGAAGTTGTTGAAAATGATGATGAAATACTGAGACGAAAAATGCTGAAATGGTTCTCAAGAAACTCAAGAGGTTCCTATCCAGAGCAGTCTTCCCTTTCTATTCCATCAACCATCTCCTCTAGACCAAGAACTGGGCTCAGAAGACTTAGAAGAAGGGGAAATTTGGTCATTCCAGTAATACTGAAGCCAACCATCCAGATCCTCCCAACAGGAAAGGGAGAACTTGCAAGCAACCACTGTGTTGTTCTAAACATTGAAAGCCAAATTTCTGACACAACTCTTTCACAAACTGGTGTCACTGGAGCCTCACCTCTAGTGATTCCAGTCCCACACTCTACTTGGTGACATTATGAATCTGGATGGATCTTTGATTGTGGAGCAGGTTGAGCCACAAGTGGATGAATATGCAGGTGAATGTTGAGGGGCAGGAAGCCTAGATTGATTTAAATAGAAGTGTAGGTGAGCAACTGGCAGAAGGAATGCCAGATTTTGAAATGGAGTCTCCCATTTTGATCAAGACTTTGATGATATGGATTTCCTTCGTGATGATGACTTAAATATTGAAAGATCTCCCAGTCATATCACACAGTACAGTTGTTGAAGAATTAGATGCAACAGTTTCACCACCACCATCCTCTCCAATACAAAATGAAAGTCAAGCACCACCAGAATCATCAACACAAACACCACCTCTAACAAATCCCCCTTTCCACAAAATGTTCAACAAATTTTGAACCAGGGTGGAACTGGAGGCTGTCAACCAGAATGAAGACATTACAAGGGTTGAAGCTCCAGTATCTCAGGCCACCAGATGACTCCTCCAGGTGATCTTTCCACCAGTTTTCCAACCGAGGTCCAAGACCTTTTCACTAAGGTGGTGGACCTGGAAAGATCCCTCCAGACTTCTTCACAAGTAGTTTCTGACTTAAATCCTCACTTTCAAATAATATGAGGTCAGAAATGCTTGTTTTTGCTGGTAATGAGAAGGTAGTTTTTGAGAAGCTGGATGAACTGGTACTGGCCACAAATAACAATTCTGAGAAAATCAAAGTGGCAGTCCAGGGCTTGGAAGAAACGTTGGTCAGATCAGTGCAAACTGCCATTCAGACAAGTGTTGCTAGTCCCTTGTCCAGTTTGACTGATGAAGTTCAGAAATGGTGACCAGAGTTGAAAATGTGGAGAGAAGGCCAACACTTGACCAGAATTCAGTTGTCAGCAACATTAGTGATGAGGTTGCCAGAAAATTTAGAGCTAACATGCTGAAGGAAGTTACTGAAGAAAATATCTGGGTCAGTGTTGAGGACTATTATGGATAGTTTGTTGCCACAAGTTGAGAAAGTGATAAAAGATGAAATGCCAAAGGACTGGTCTCTGAAGTCCAAACTCTTAGAAGAGACTTTGAGCAGTTAAAAACCTCTGTGGCTATCATGACCCTGAATGTAAACCTTTTGGGTCCTCTGATAGAAACAAACTGGAAGATGTGTGGAATGCCCTCAAGTCTGGGACTGGTGATCATTCAAAGGGGGAAAGCAGTTTGAAGGTTGGTATTGATGAAATTACCAAGACAAAAGAAGAAATGGTTCAGAAAGCACTTGGCACTGAAGCCATTGCTCAGGCTTATATGGAAAAAGCAACTGGTACTGATGCCAGTGTGCAGAATGAAGAAGAGGATGCCAGTACTGAAGCTGGTGAGTCAGAACCTCAGTTTGAGGACTTCCCAGATTTGGCTACATTTCAAAAGCAAAGAAAGCCTCATGTCATTTCTGGTGAAGATACTGAAGAAGGTGAAGACACGGATATTATTGCCTCCTTGCCTAATGCTGATGAAGAAAGATCAAGGAAACTTCAGCAGGAGTGCATATTAATTGACATCTGGAAACAAAATCTGAAGAATGATTGGGAAGCACATAGATGGATATGGCACAAAGGGGACACTGGATGCTTTAATGCTGGCCGTCTTAGTGTGCACATTGATGTGTATAGATACATGAAGAATGATCCCAGAGTCATTAAGTGTCTGGAAGTGATGGATGATGTTCGCCTTCGTTCTGTATACCCAAGATGAGCAGATGTACGATGCTGAAACTTATGAGGTTAGATACTTGAATTGATTGCTGCCAGGAAGGATGAGTTGATTGAGCTTCAGAGAAAAGCAAAAAAGAATGCTCTGGCCTTGGAAAATGAGTACAGGAAAAAGATGAAGGGTGTATCCAAGCCACCAAGGAGAACAAAGGCAGAAAGAGATGTTGATCTAAGCAACTTCATTCCTCTGGATGTGTCCAGGAGCATAAGCAGGACTCAATTACAAAGAGTTGCAAATTCACAAGGCATTTCCAGAGAAACTGAAGAAGAAGTAAGACTGGCAAAGGTAAGGCAGGAATACAATGAAAGAATGCACTATAGAGCCGATGCCAGGAAAATCATTGCTGCAGAGATTAGATTGGCCACAGACCATGAAGCCCACTCAAAATTCTATGTAAAACTGACAAGGGAAGAACTTCACTGATGAAGAAGAAGTACGTCAGTAAGGGCATTGGGTGGTCTGAACTCAGAGAAATGGCTTATACTTCAAAGAAAATCCTCAGCTTATTTCTGTTGATGTGAGGTATTTTATGAAAAGAATTGAGAAGGAGCATGGCAGGATATGATGATGGAAGTCACTCTGGGAATGAGGAAACCAGAAGACTCTCCAGCTTTAAGAGGAAGGCTACTGAAGAAGCTGGTGGAAGTGCTCCAAAGAGACAAGCCTGACTCTTTATTTTTCTCAGTTTACTGTTGTTTGTAAATATAATTGTAACTTATTGCAAAAGATGTAATGTCATTAATGTTGCAATTTATTTTCATAGTATATGATCTAATTAGTCTAAGATAGTATGAAAAGATGAAACTGGAAACACTGATCTATAAGGTGTCTTCCAGTAACAAAATTTAGACTTAGACAAATTTCTCAAGTGT
This sequence comes from Erigeron canadensis, assembly GCF_010389155.1. Classification (NCBI taxonomy): domain Eukaryota; kingdom Viridiplantae; phylum Streptophyta; class Magnoliopsida; order Asterales; family Asteraceae; genus Erigeron; species Erigeron canadensis. The sequence goes on from NC_057764.1 coordinate 4,914,346, forward strand.
TTTTCAAGCATATAATTGTATAGATAGAAGCTTAAAAAACCTTGCATAATTTCTAAACAAATAGGGGGAATTTGTTAGGTCTAGTTTTTACTGGACTAGCTCCAGACTTGAAGACTGGAGTAATCCTGAAGATTTGTCCAGAAATTATGGAAGTCCAGTAAGCGTCTACTTGTACAGGAAATCTGGAGTCCTCCAGATTTGCTTATTGAACTTCACTCCAGTCCAGATCTACTCCACTGAAGAACATTCTCACTGAAGAAAAAGTCTGAAGTTTGAAGAAAAAGACTGACATGTGCGGAGCCCACTGGCAGGCTTACCAGATCAACAACTGGAGTCCTTGTCAGTGTTCTAGACCTTACAAGTCTGAACACTGATTACGAGGAATTGACTTATGCCTTTACACGCTTTTACCCGGATATCTCTTTTGTCCCTTGTAAAGGTTTTACACGCGTGTAAAGTGGTTGGCTAAAAGGTGACAAGTCACTATCAATGTGACTTTATCCTTGTACTTTTAGTATTGCATTTAAAAAAAATCTAAGTCCTTAAATGCTCCCAACCACATTTGTACGGCAAAATAATCACTGTAGAGATTATTTTGCCTATAAATACTAAGTCATTTCCTCTTTCAAATTACTTATGCAATTTAGTGAACTTGTCTAAATATTCTCGATCCAAACAGTTATACTTCACAACTTTAAGTATTTCGATCAAGGAGATTATTTAGCAAGTATAGATCACTTGTAATTATAAGGTTGTTTAGATAGTACCTTGGTTATATCTAGGTTCCGCAACAACCTTGTATTTTGTTATA